>NC_057812.1:115174815-115268150 GCF_018294505.1 Triticum aestivum
AGTCTACACTTTTTTATTATTATTTTTTAAAAAATGAATATGAATATGAAATAGTAATTTTTTTATAAAAACAATAATAATTTTTTTAAAAATATCATCAAATTTGTTATTTGAAAATATCATCGGCGGCGGCGGTTGAGCGGGGGAGGGTGCGGGGGTGCTCGTCGGTGGCGGTGGAGCGGGGGAGGGTGCGGGGGGGTGCTCGTCAGCGGCGGTGGAACTACATATGTACGTGGCGACCGAGAAGCACTGCATATACCCTCTCCCAGCTGTGAGGGTCAACCTGGAACATGATCCCTTGGATCTGTTGGTGAAGGCCTTCGAGATGAGCGGGCGGTTATGCCTCGCCGTAAAAGTGCCCGGCTTCCCTCCGACTCTTCAGTTATGGGTTATGTCTCTGCCACCGCAGGACCAGTGGGCCAACAGTGACGACAAAAAGTTGTGCTGGGATTTGCACTACAACTTCACCGCATACTACACCAACAATAATGTACCAACTAGCGTTTGGTTTGACAATGGCGAGAAGACGTTGTGCGTCAGGCAAGGGGATGTCTTGTTCAAGCATGGCACGAGAGGACGCTCGCCGGAGCCATATCGATATTATTATTGCCCAAAATGCGACCAGCGACTCGAGCTGCCGCAAACACCGTCGAATTACATATGGAACATTTTGGGGGGCTATCGCCCCAGCTTGCAAGGAAAAAAAATATATACTAATGGCGCACCGTGGCAGAGTGCGCCATTACTAGTTTAATCTAGTAATGGCACACTTTGCAACGGTGCGACATTAGTAGTTTTGCAAAAAACAGAATAAAAAAATACAGTAGTGGCACACTCCATGGTTGGTGCGCCATTACTAGTTAGAACTACTAATGGCGCACTTTTGCCCGGATGCGCCATTAGTATGTTTGTAAACATGAAAAAAAATTACTTGTGCTGCACCTTGTGCCCGGTGCGCCATTAGTATCTTCCACACTAATGGCGCATCGCCACATGGTGCGCCATTAGTATATAGTAGTGGTGCACCACTTCTCTCATGCGCCATTAGTGTCAATTTCATCTATAGCCCTTTTCCTAGTAGTGCGGGCACGGCTTTTGAAAGTTCAAAACCCTGTAGGGGTGTCCCAACTTAGCCCATCACAAGCTCTCACGGTCAACGAAGGATATTCCTTCTCCCAGGACGACCCGATCAGACTCGGAATCCCAGTTACAAGACATTTCGACAATGGTAAAACAAGACCAGCAAAGCCACGCGATGTGCCGACAAATCCCGATAGGAGTCGCACGTATCTCGTTCTCAGGGCAACACCGGATGAGACAGGCTTCGAGTAAAACAAAACCTCGAGTTTCCCCGAGGTGGCCCCGCAGGCGGCTCAGTTCGGACCAACACTCAGAGGAGCACTGGCCGGGGGGGGGGGTTAAAATAAGATGACCCTCGAGTCTGCAGAACCCAAGGGAAGGTATATGGTGGTAGGTAGGCAAATGGTAAAACCAAGGTTGGGCCTTGCTGGAGGAGTTTTATTCAAAGTGGTAGGTAGGCAAAAGGAACACAAAATGAAGGAACCTAACACCGGTATAACGGAAACTTGGGCGGCAAGAGTGGAACAAAACAGCAGCCATAAAGCCAATCCTTCCACCCTTTACCAAGTATATAGGTGCATTAAAGTAAACACAATATAAAAATGATATCCCAACAATAATCACGTTCCAACAAGGAACAAACTCCATCTTCACCTGCAACTAGCAACGCTATAAGAGGGGCTGAGCAAAGCGGTAACATAGCCAAACAATGGTTTGCTAGGAAACGTGGGTTAGAGGCTTGACATGGCAATATGGGAGGCATGATAAAGCAAGTGGTAGGTAACGTGTCATAGCAATAGAGCGAGCAACTAGCTAGCAAAGATAGAAGTGATTTCGAGGGTATGGTCATCTTGCCTGCAAAGTTCTCCGAGTTGGCGTAAGCTTGATCCTCGTAAGCGTACTCAATGGGTTCCTTGATCACGAACTCGTCTTCTGGCTCCACCCAAGGCAAGAACACAATCAAAGGAAACCCCAATCAACCACGGTGCAATGCGCAAGCAACATGATGCAATACATGGCATGATATGTGGGATGTGGTATGCAATGCATATGCCTGCTATGGAAGGAAAAGATTGAACCAGGCCTCAACTTGGCAAACCAAGTGTGCCGCTGGAAAGATTAGTTGATTTCGGTCGAAATCGATATAAAGATCACCGGAATCGGATGCACGGTTTGCAAATGGCAAGCAAAACAAGAATGTCACGATTCTGCGATTAACAGCACGACGCCATCTAGAATGCACTCTAACATAGCGACAAAGCACATGGCGGTGATCTACTCAAGATGCTTGAAAAAAGATGAATGCTGAGCTACGGCTAAATCACACAAGAGCAGGTTCAAGCAAGCATGGCAAAAGTGCAAAAGATATCAGCATCTCAGACTTGGTGAAAATACTAACATGCCAGGAATTAACATCAGGAAGCAATGTTTAGAGCAAGATAACAACATGCTATAGGAACAGGACATAGCAAACAAAGGAATGGCATGAAACTACTCAAAGCATATAACAAAAGTCCCTTACTGACCATAAGCCAAAAAGGATCAGAAGATATGATGGCACCCATGTAAACATAGCAAGTTTCATTAACAGATTCAGACTTAGCAGAAAACTGGACATGGCAAAAACAGAGTTATGAAGGCTGTTTGCGAGCTCGATGCACTCAACACAAGGCATTTCAAGACAAACTAAGAATAATACCAGCAAGAAGGCATGATCAAGAAGCTAAACATGGAAAAACAATCTCATAGCATGCATGGATCAACTACAAACAACCTTGGCAAAATTGATTAACACGTAAACAATATGCCAGGAACATTCTATAGCAAAAGTAGAGCAAGATTGAGTCATGCTAGGCTACTCCATAAATGCAAATAGGGACATGAACATACTCAAAAGAAACATGAATCACTCTGTAGCATCATGAATACATGGCATAAAAGTAATAGCAGGGAAAAGTCTCGGTGAAATTCTAAGTCCCTGAAATCAGCAACATCGCGAGAGCTACTTTGCATGCTTGTGCTAGTCACCACATTGATCACAAAAATACATGGCATACACCCCTGTAAAGATTGCATGGCATAGCCCAAAACACATGTAGATCTCATGCTCATATGCAGCACAGAATAAGCATGGCAAAAATGACAAATGCTCATAAACTGATAAGAAACAGGAACTAACATTATGAAGCACTTTTGCAACAGTCATTTGGGAATCAAGATGGACTCAAACAAGCATGGTGAAATGGAACAAAATGAAGAGGACATCATGATGAACATTTTGATATATGGCACGCACAAAACGGCTCTACGGACATGAAGCTATGATAAGATTAACAGGGGATCAAAATAAAGCAGAGGACGGGGACTTAGTGGAATTCATACCCTCCGAAAACTGGACGGGACGGATCGGGACGAGGAGATCCGGGGGACGGAGAGCCGCGTTTGGATCGGGGAATGCGGTCGTCCTGGGACGAGGGGATCCCGGCGCAGGGTCGAGGACGACCGGGGTAGGGGCGGCGCATCGACTCTCCGGCGAGGTCGAAGGAGGCTCGGGAGTCGACGGAGAGGAGAGCCCGGAACGGATCGGACCGGATCCGGATGGTGGGGTGGCGGATTGGCGGTGGGGTGAGGTCCGGCAGGCGAGGCGCGCCGGGCGGCGAGGCGGAGCAGCGCGCGGCGCTGTGGAGTGGCGGCGCCAGCGGCGACCTTGGAAGGCGGCGGGGCAAAGGAACTCGCGGCAGGGAGGAGTCGGCCGGCGCGGGATCCGGGCCCGAGCGGGCCGGATCTGGGTCAAGAGGGCCCGCGGGCCCGCGGCAGTGGTAGGCCTAGGGAGGGCGACGTGGCAGCGGCGGATTCGTCTGGGACGGCGGCGCGGACATGTCTGGCGCGGGGGCGGACGTGGCCGGTGGCGCAAGGAGGAAGAAGACTAGGGTTCATCCGCGAAATTCGGAAGTGGGGGCTTATATATAGCTAGAGGGAGCTAGGAGAGTCCAAATGAGGTGCGGTTTGTGGCCACGCGATCGTGATCGAACGACCGAGAGAGGATGGTGGGGGTTTGGATGGGTTAATGGGCCACTTTGGAGGGGTGTTGGGCTGCAACACACGAGGCCTTTACGGTTCCCCGGTTAACAGTTGGAGTATCAAACGAACTCCAAATGGCACGAAACTTGACAGGCGGTCTACCGGTTGTGTACCAAGGCCGCTTGGCAAATCTCGGTCCATTCTGAGAAAGTTTAAAACCTGCACACGAAAAGAGGCAAAAGGGGGCGCCAGATGACATAGGAGTGCCAGATTGCAAAACGGACAACGGGGAAAATGCTCGGATGCATGAGACAAACACGTATGCAAATGCGATGCACATGATGACATGATATGAAATGCATGACACACAAACAAATGACAAGGCAACAAGAACGAATAACTAGAAGACACCTGGCGCAACGGTCTCGGGGCGTTACGACATCTTATCTCCTTTAGGCAGTGACGTTATGATTTCTTGTCATGTGGAATTTTTTCGTGTTATATGTTATAATCCGGTGCTTTAGATCAAAATAACGACAACTGCGCCTCCGGGGCACGTGCATGAAGACTTCTCGACAGCAATTGCCGAGGTCAAGCCGGCTACGGTCGGTAGACAAAAGAAAACTAGTACTCCACTATATAGGCAGGATCCTCCACTCTTGCTTGCTAGTGTTTCTATCTTCACATTGTCTCGTCCTCTCCAGATCTAAACACGATAGCAGTGGCCACACACTCTCTCTCTCTACTCACCGCTGGTCACATATCCAGCCGGACCTATCCGCCGGGGAAGGTGAGAAGGTGCAACGTTCACGTGGTCGTCCTAGGCGACGGCTCTTACTCACTACCGGCGCCTCCCGATCAGCGTCCTTGCCGTTCTCTCCCAAGCATCGCTGGCGAGGGAGGGCCCCCCACCCCTTCTCCCTTGCTGCCATAGTGTGCGCAGATCCGGCCTCCCGCCGCCCACCTAGCGACATCCCGGCGACCCTCAGGTATAACTTCCTTCAAAACCGGCCTTGCTCTACTTCCCGAGCTCCTGACATCGCTGCATTTGTATCTTTTACTATTTCTCAGGCCCCCTCGTGTAGATAGGATCGACCGGCTGTTCAAAAACCACCTAATTTTTTACTGTTAAGAGGTAAAAGTAGTTCATCCACTCAAATCTAGTAGTAATTTGTTCAAACAAGGAAGAAATGCGGTGGGGGTGGGGGAAGATTTGTTACCTAAATCTAGGACTTGGTCGAAAGAGGAAATAATGGGGGCGAAAAGTAGTAGAGACTGGCTATCCAACTGGTCTCTAGGACTAAAGGGAAATAAAGAGAACGCAGTACAAAGTCAATATAAACCCGATCTATTGGTTGAAAAAGGAAAGAAAGTGGGGACTGGGGGGACAAGTCAACAGAGTAAGTCCAGCACTAGATTTGCTACTCTCACATAGTATAAGGTGGCTATATACCGAACAAAAATGGGACCAACCCAGATATCCTCTTTTGATGTTTGTTGCCCCGAGCCACTCTTATGTAATGCCACTGGTAAAATGTAGCAGTCGCACTATTAAAACTAAGGACACGTTAAACCAATGTTGTTTTCAATGTAATGCCTCCAGTAATATGAATCGATGGCACTTTTTTCATGTCCTACTAAATTTTCCATTAAGATAAGTTGCTTCTTTTCGTTAGAGATGCAACTGTCCTGGTCTGCCTACTCTCCAGGAGCTTCACAACCAACCTTGATGTTGCTCAATTTTATTGCAACTAATGAACAAGCTCTACGGGTTTCGTTTTCTGATGGAAATGGAACCGGGGCTGGAGCCCTTTTCTTAAAAAAAGAAGAAGAAGCTGCTAGCTCATGGGACATTGCTTCATTTTAGGTGAACTGCACCAAAAGGTCCCATGAATTGAATCATCCATGTTGGTGACTGGTGTCATCCCTTCTACGATGGCGTTGACTACAGATATGGTTCCCATCACGAGGTATGTTCCTTTTTGGTCTGACCGTTTTCCAAAGATCCTGCATGTTGATCCTGCTCTTGTGCTACTGTTTTGGCACTGCCATGATAAAGCAGTAATGTTATTATTTTGCACCTTAATCTAGTGGCACTATTAATTTGAGGCAATGTTTTGGCACTGCTACTGCCACTGTTTTTTTATATATCGAAAGAGGCGGTTCCCTCTGATTTCATTAAAGAAACCCAACCATAGAGAACCATTCTCCAACAACATCTTAGTGTAAACGGGGAGTTATGCAACTACTACTAGAACGGACTGGGTACTAGTAGGAGACAAGTTCGCCACATAAGCTAGGCAGGTAGGGGGATGCAGCACCAGCTCGACCAAGTTTGGATTACAACCCAAATGCTACCACAGAAACATTAGGGGGAAGGTAGGGACTGAAAGAGCCAGCTTCAGCATCCTAGTCTAAGCACCCCCGGCCTTCATCCTTGCGACGCACGGTACACCTCATTTGCCACCTGCTCGACCCTAGTGTCACTGATAAAATGAAGTAATAATACAGTTAAAATAGAGCGAGTGTCCTCTCTATCATTTCATTTCCAATGTAGATAAAGAAAGTGCTTCTCTTTGTTAATGTATGTTTCATCAACTAGTCCCATTGTTAATGTTTAAGCGTTTCTGCAAACTGGGGTGCTTAATTTTAGTTGATGTGCACAAAAATAGAGATTTGAATGTCTCAAGGCCTTGTACTACTGATGTACACTGATGTTCATCAATGGTACAAGGTGTATCGGGGAGACTTGGGTCGATTTCCAGTATGATGTAATATTTTCATCTGTTTATTAGTGTATGTTTCATCAACTAGAGCCACTATAATCTAATCGCACCTTTTCATTATCTGTGCAAACAGGGTTATTCAGCTGCATTTTGGTGGAACTGCACAAATGTACGGATGGAACCGGCATATATGCATAGTGAGAGGTGCCAAGTAAAAATTACCGACACCAACCCTGCTCCATCTAAGCATTGGCATCCACCACCATTAGTGGGATGTGTGGTGCTCACTGTGGATGGATCTTTCTCAGCAGCAAATCCTCTAACCAAATACTAGTAGCTTAGACTTAAAAAATACTGGTAGCTTATATTGGCAGTTTTCTAGGGGTGTACTCTTTTTTGAAAGAAGCACCAATATATTTTTCTTTATTTGTACATAGTGTCACAACTTTGACCAAAAGGTCCAGAGCTATTTTAGGGTGATTGGCGTAGTACTCAGAGACTAATTGTAAGCACGATTTTTATTAGTTGTCACACTGATTGTTAGCATGAGCATATGGAAGATTAGGTTAGTGCGATGTTTACCTTAAACCCTACCGACACCATTGAAACGAGGCGAGTGTCGAGGGAACCGTGGAGAACGGCGGGGAAGCGACGTTGAGCCTTCCGGCCTCCTCTTGCGGTGGGAGAATGAATACTCCTGTGGCTCCGGCTGGCTCTGCACCCTTTGTCGTGGTTTTGAGTCTGACGGTAGAATGGGGGGTAGGAATGTAGAGGCAAGATCCTAACTATGGAGGAGTTGTACACGCGAGTTTTACGAGTTCAGGCCCTTCTCGGAGGAAGTAACATCCCTACGTCTCGGAGCCCGGAGGTGGTCGACTGGATTATATGCGTGTGTGTTACAGACGGTGCAAACCCTTGTCCCTGAGGAGGGGGGTGGCTTATATAGAGTTCGCAAGACCCCTCCCGCCCTCAGTTACAAAGGGTTTAAGGTACATAAAGATGGGGACGTTACTGGTAACGCCTGCAATAAAGATACATAATGACCATTAAAGCTATGACTTAATTCCCGACCGTTGCAGAGTGGAGTGGCTCTAGATTTTCTGGTAGTCGAGTGATTGTCCATACGGTCGAGTGTCTTCGAGACTATCGAGTGGAACATAGCTTCATGGTCGAGTGGATGATGATTTTTCTTCGAATGCTTCTGGTTCTTTTAGGGATGTCCATGGCGAGAGTATCTTGGACAGATCCATGACCCTACCCTAGGTACATAGCTTCATCATTAGCCCCCGAATGGATCAGGGTTTGAGTGAGGAAGGAGTTCAGAACACTTCCGACTCATTTTTCGTGCTATGAGCATATCTTGTTCTGGATCAATGAACTGAGGTGATGACAACAACTTCTTTTTCAGTCGCTGATATCTACTACACAACCTTCTTCTTGTAGACGTTGTTGGGCCTCCAAGTGCAGAGGTTTGTAGGACAGTAGCAAATTTCCCTCAAGTGGATGACCTAAGGTTTATCAATCTATGGGAGGCATAGGATGAAGATGGTCTCTCTCAAGCAACCCTACAACCAAATAACAAAGAGTCTCTTGTGTCCCCAACACACCCAACACAATGGTAAATTGTATAGGTGCACTAGTTCGGTGAAGAGATGGTGAAACAAGTGGTATATGGATAGTAGATAAAGGTTTTTGTAATCTGAAATAATAAAAACAGCAAGGTAACGAATGATAAAAGTGAGCGTAAACGGTATTTCAATGCTAGGAAACAAGGCCTAGGGTTCATACTTTCACTAGTGCAAGTACTCTCAACAATAATAACATAATTGGATCACATAACTATCCCCCAACATCCAACAAAGAGTCACTCTAAAGTCACTAATAGCGGAGAACAAACGAAGAGATTATGGTAGGGTACGAAACCACCTCAAAGTTATTCTTTCCAATCAATCCGTTGGGCTATTCCTATAGATGTCACAAACATCCCTGGAGTTTGTACTAGGATAACACCTTAAGACACAAGTCAACCAAAACCCTAATGTCACCTAGATACTCCAATGACACCTCAAGTATCCGTGGGTATGATTATAGGATATGCATCACACAATCTCAGATTCATCTATTCAACCAACACATAGAACCTCAAAGAGTGCCCCAAAGTTTCTACTGGAGAATCATGACGAAAACGTGTGCCAACCCCTATGCATAGGTTCATGTGCGGAACCCGCAAGTTGATCACCAAAACATACATCAAGTGAATCACATGATATCCCATTGTCACCAAAGATATCCACGGCAAGACATACATCAAGTGTTCTCAAATCTTTAAAGACTCAATCCAATAAGATAACTTCAAAGGGGAAACTCAATTTATTACAAGAGAGTAGAGGGGGGAGAAAACATCATAAGATCCAACTATAATAGCAAAACTCGCGATACATCAAAATCGTATCACCTCAAGAACACGAGAGAGAGATCAAACACATAGCTACTGGTACATACCCTCAGCCCCGAGGGAGAACTACTCCCTCCTCGTCATGGAGAGCATCGGGATGATGAAGATGGCCACCGGAGAGGGGTTCCCCCTCCGGCAGGGTGCCGGAACGGGTCTAGATTGGCTTTCGGTGGCTACGGAGGCTTCTGGCGGCGGAACTCCCGATCTATTTTGCCCACAGATGTTTTTAGGGTATATGGAGATATATAGGCGGAAGAAGTACGTCAGGGGGCCACGAGGGGCTCACGAGGGTGGATGGCGCGTCCAGGGGGTGGGCGCGCCCCCCTACCTCGTGACCTCCTCGCAGATCCCCCGATGTGAACTCCAACTCTTCTGGGCTTCTTTCCTTCCAAAAATGAGTTCCGCGAAGTTTCAGGTCAATTGGACTCCGTTTGGTTTTCCTTTTCTTCAAAACCCTAAAACAGGGTAAAAATAGAAACTGGCACTGGGCTCTGGTTAATAGGTTAGTCCCAAAAATGATATAGAAGTGTATAATAAAGCCCATAAACATTCAAAACAGTAAATAATATAGCATGGAGCAATCAAAATTTATAGATACGTTGGAGACGTATCAGCATCCCCAAGCTTAATTCCTGCTCGTCCTCGAGTAGGTAAATGATAAAAACAAAATTTTTGATGTGGAGTGCTACGTGGCATAATTTCAATGTGATTCTTCTTAATTATGGTATGAATATTCAGATCCGAAAGATTCAAGACAAAAGTTCATATTGAAATAGAAATGATAATACTTCAAGCATACTAACTAAGCAATTATGTCTTCTCAAAATAACATGGCCAAAGAAAGTTCATCCCTACAAAATCATATAGTTTAGTCATCTTTCATTTTCGTCACACAAGAATGCTCTCATCATGCACAACCCCGATGACAAGCCAAGCAATTGTTTCATACTTTAGTAATCTCAAACCTATAAAATTTCACGCAATACATGAGCGCGAGCCATGGACATAGCACTATGGGTGGAATAGAATATAATGAGGGGGTTATGTGGAGAAGACAAAAAAGGAGAAAGTCTCACATCAACGAGGCTAATCAATGGGCTATGGAGATGCCCACCGATTGATGTTAATGCAAGGAGTAGGGATTGCCATGCAACGGATGCACTAGAGCTATAAATGTATGAAAGCTCAACAAAAGATCTATAATGAAAAATTCCCACCAGTATATGAAAGTGACAAAACAAGAGACTCTCTACTATGAAGATCATGGTGCTACTTTGAAGCACAAGTGTGGCAAAGGATAGTAGCATTGTCCCTTCTCTCTTTTCCTCTCATTTTTTTGGGGCCTTCTCTTTTTTATAGCCTTTCTCTTTTTTTGGGCCTTTTGTTTTTTATGGCCTTTCTCTCCTTTTTAATTTATGTATTCCTCACTTGGGACAACGCTCTAATAATGATGATCATCACACTTCCATTTATTTACAACTCAATGATTACAACTCGATACTAGAACAAAGATGACTCTATATGAATGTCTCCGGCGGTGTACCGAGATATACAATGAATCAAGAGTGACATGTATGAAAGAATTATGAATGGTGGCTTTGCTCAAATACTATGTCAACTACATGATCATGCTAAGCAATATGACAATGATGAATGTGTCATGATGAATGGAGTGATGGAAAGTTGCATGGCAATATATCTCGGAATGGCTATGGAAATGCAATAATAGGTAGGTATGGTGGCTATTTTGAGGAAGATATAAGGAAGTTTATATTATGTGTGACAGAGCGTATCATATCACGGGGTTTGGATGCACCGGCGAAGTTTGCGCCAACTCTCAATGTGAGAAAGGGCAATGCACGGTACCGAAGAGGCTAGCAAGGATGGAAGCGTGAGAGTGCGTATAATCCATGAACTCAACATTAGTCATAAATAACTCACATACTTATTGCAAAAATCTACAAGTCATCAAAAACCTCGGCACTACGCGCATGCTCCTCGGGGGATAGATTGGTAGGAAAAGACCATCGCTCGTCCCCGACCGCCACCCATAAGGAGGACAATCAAATAACACTTCATGTTTAAAATTTGTTACACAATGTTTACCATACGTGCATGCTACGAGACTTGCAAACTTCAACACAAGCATTTCTCAAATTCACAACTACTCAACTAGCACGACTTTGATATTATTACCTCCATATCTCAAAACAATCATCAAGCATCAAACTTCTCTTAGTATTCAATACTCTATATGAAAGTTTTTACTAATATTGTATACCTAGCATATTAGGATTTTAAGCAAATTACCATGCTATTTAAGACTCTCAAAATAATCTAAGTGAAGCATGAGAGTTCATCTATTTCTTAAAAATAAAACTACCACCATGCTCTAAAAGATATAAGTGAAGCACTAGAGCAAATGACAAACTACTCCGAAAGATATAAGTGGAGTTAAATGAGTAGTCAAATAATTATGCAACTATGTGAAGACTCTCTAACATTTAAGAATAACAAACATCATGTGAAGAAGCAAAACCTTAGGATCAACCGAAACTAATCGATAATTGTTGAAGAAGAATGGTGGGATGCCAACCGAGGCATCCCCAAGCTTAGCTGCTTGAGACTTCTTGAAATATTATCTTGGGGTGCCTTGGGCATCCCCAAGCTTGAGCTTTTGTGTCTCCTTAATTCCTCTCATATCAAGGTCTCCCTAAATCTTGAAAGCTTCATCCACACAAAACTCAACAAGGACTCGTGAGATAAGTTAGTATAAACCATTGCCAAAACCTTATCATACTCTAATGTAGCAAATCACTAAAATTATTATTCAATATTGCATACTAAATGCCTCTGCATATTTAATAGTCATATCCTCAAATAGAATCATTAAAGAAGCAAACATATGCAAACAATGCAAACATGACAGCAATCTGCCTAAACAGGACAGTCTGTAAAGAATGCAGAAACATCCATACTTCCCTAGCTCCAAAAATTTTGAAAGAAAATTCCCACAGGATTAAATTTATCAGATCTTAATATGCAAAAGTTTTCAACATTTTATCACATTCTGAATTTTCTAGGGAATTATTGCAACAGCGGTAAACTTTCTGTTTTCAAACAGCAACATGTGGACTTCTAAAATAGGCATAGTAAAGGCTATCAATGCCACTTTTAATGAAATAAAAGATGCAAAACATTGTTCTAAATAACAGCAAGCAAATACTAACAAAATAAATTGACGCTCCAAGCAAAACACATATCATGTGGTGAATAAAAATATAGCTCCAAATAAAGTTACGGATGAACGAAGACGAAAGAGGGGATGCCTTCCGGGGCATCCCCAAGCTTTGGCTCTTGGCTATCCTTGAATATTACCTTGGGGTGCCTTTGTCATCCCCAATCTTAGGCTCTTGCCACTCCTTATTCCATAGTCCATCGAATCCTTACCCAAAACTTGAAAACTTCACAACACAAAACTTAACAGAAAACTCGTAAGCTCCGTTAGTATAAGAAAATAAATCACCACTTCAAGGTACTGTAATGAACACTTTCTTTATTTATATTTGTGTTAAACCTACATTATTCCAACTGCTCTATGGTTTATAAACTCTTTTACTAGCCATAGATTCATCACAATAAGTAAACAACACATGAAAAACAGAATCTGTCAAAAACAGAACAGTCTATAGTAATCTGGATCAAACGTATACTTATGGAACGCATAAAATTCTCAAATAAATTGCTGGACCTGAGTAATTTGCCTATTAATCAACTGCAAAAATAATTAACTAATTTTCAATCTCCAATTAAAAATGGCAGCAATTCTCGTGAGCGCTAAAGTTTCTGTTTTTTACAGCATGATCAACAAGACTGTCCCCAAGTCTTCCCAAAGGTTCTACTTGGCACAAACACTAATTAAAATCATAAAACCACATCTAAACAGAGGCTAGATGAATTATTTATTACTAAACAGGAACAAAAATATAGTTGGGTTACCTCCCAACAAGCGCTATTGTTTAATGCCCCTAGCTAGGAATGATGATTTCAACGATGCTCACATAAAAGATAAGAATTGTAATATAAAGAGAGCATCATGAAGAATATGACTAGCACATTTAAGTCTAACCCACTTCCTATGCATAGTGATTTTGTGAGCAAACAACTTATGGTGACAAGACTCAACTTGCATAGGAAGGTAAAACAAGCATAACTTCAAAATTTTAAGCACATATAGAGGAAACTTGATATTATTGCAATTCCTACAAGCATATATTCCTCCCTCATAATAATTTTCAGTAGCATCATGAATGAATTCAACAATATAACCAACACTTAAAGCATTCTTTTCATGATCTACAAGCATAGAAAATTTACTACCCTCCACATAAGCAAAATTCTTCTCATGAATAATAATGGGAGCAAACTCAACAAAATAACTATCATGTGATTGAAAATTAAGATAAAGATGACAAGTTTCATGGTTATCATTATTTTTAAAGCATACGTGTGTCGGTGTACAAAAAGAGGGGTACACTTTTTTGTACCCCTATAACTTTGCACGGGCAGTCTGAGCCACGGGCACCACCACACCAAGCAACGCAAGGGAGGTGAGCCAGGGTAAGACCGAAGCTCAAGAGAACTAGAACGACGCCAAGGCCAAGACCACGAAGAGCAAAGGGGACGAAACGAACCCCCCCAGCAAGATCCTTGCCTGGAGACAGTTTATCAACCCCGGCAAGACCCTTGCCGCGGCAACTCGCCCCACACCTACGGAGCAAATCACCCTTGAGTCCACTGCCCCCATGGGGCAAGGATTCGGGAAACATCCACATGGTGGCATGTAGATCTTTGTGAAGACATTCAAGATCAGATACACACTATAGAAGATGACTACCCTTGGCGGGATCCCAACCGAGGAAAAGCACAAGGCCACCAGCAAGTACCTTGTCGGGGATGACAGCAGGCGCCTCGGCAAAACCCTTGCCGGGGCCCCGACAAGTCCCTTGCCATGGACATCCGCAGGACCACCACCAGGCCCACGCCGACTAAACCTCCACCGCCGTTCGCATGCAGCTGCCGACCCAACCAGCTAGGCAGGCACCTGCGTGGTGGCATGCAGATCTTCGTGAAGACCCACCACTGCGGCACCTCAGCTGCCTGCCTACCTACATGGCATCACAGGCGTCGCTGGCCAGGGCGCATGTCGACACAAGAAGGAGCGGCGACGGACGAGACAAATCTCTCCCTCGTGCCCGATAAAGCAAGGACACCTAAGCAAGACGCATTAAATGGCCTTGTCATGTAATGCGAGGGATAACCTCACATCACCGTACCCTTTCCACCTCCTGTGTGCCACTGTGGCAACCCCTTTTTCTAGAAAAGGAGGCCCGAGGCGACCAGGAGAAGGATTTGGGCTTTTTGGAGCTCCTCACGCCCCATAGCTAGCTCAAGAACACAGATATACAATCCACCAAAGCAGGAGTAGGGTTTTACGCATCCTCGCGGCCCGAACCTGGATAAACCAACCGTGTGCTATCTGTTTGATCCGCTCTTCTCACGACCCCGCGCCCCGCTAACCACAGTAGGGATTCTTGTGATCCCATAGGTGTCGTTCCCACCGACATCTTTGGCGTGCCAGGTAGGGGCACGCAGTTGTGAGAATCGGCTTTAGCAGTTAGTTCGGCGCTTTCATCATCATGGCACCCAATAAGAAGACGACAGTGGCAGTTGGCCAGTCAGAAGCCAGACAGCCCGTCCCGACGCGGGCGAGCAGCGGACCGGTCGCAGAAAGGACCCGGGGCGCTGCTCGCGAACACCAACACCATCCCAGCAGCCAGAGTTTGGGAGGCAGCGATGTTTGTGCGCCTGGTAACGGGCCACACGTCGCCAAATCCAAAGGCGGAGCCAAGCCCTTCGCGGGTGGAACGGGGCCTTCCAAGGTCATCGCCGCCCCGCCCGAAGGCGGCGCAAGGGCCTCCAAGACTCCCACGCCAGCGCCAACAGCGCGCTCCTCCCAGGCAGCGCGCAACGAACGGCGTAATCACACCGAAGATCCCGGGCGTCACCGCGGGAAGAGCCCCGAGCGCCACTCCCGGGACATAGAAGACATGCCCACTCGCCAAGGCGCTGATGAAAACGGCATGCGACCGTGGGGTCGTGATAGAGCTCCTTCTGACATGGTCAGAAGTCGAAGCGCGTCGCGATCCGTGCAGGTTTCGTCGCCACCGACGCCAGGAGAGGCCCTGGCGCGCGCGCAGTTGCTCCTCGACTTTCCTCCCACTATGGGGAAACTCGATGAATGGAGAGCCACTATTTGAAGCCTTGTTGCGGTGGACAACAAAGACGAACCAAGTCCGGTGGGGCCCCCGGGTCGACGCTCCGATGGAGTCCCGCGGACCAGTGGCGGAAAAGCCGGTGGCACCGCGACCATGGTGCATTCACCTCTTCCCCATCCGGTACCATGGACGCCGTCTCATAACCACACCGCGGGCGACGACATCTCCATAGCATCGTCTGACCCGCGGACCAACTGTGACCAGCGCCAAGTTCTTCGGGAACGAGCCCATGAAGACGCTCCAACCACTATCGAGTGCCGGCATGGAGCGCGCCACCAGTCAGACAGGAGAGCAGGGCCTGCTGTGAACCACCCGGCCCCCGAAGAGCCCTGGAGGCCTACCTTACAAGGTAGGCTGTCCGGTTTTACCCGTGAGCTGCGGCAGTTCCAATGGCCCACTCACCGCACCTTCAAACCTGATGTTGGCGAAAAGTACAACGGCAAGGCTCACCCGTCTGAGTTCCTCAGCATCTACACCATCGCGATGCAAGCCGCCCGAGCCCGCGACGATATGGTGCTTGTGAATTACTTTCCATTGGCTCTTAAACCCAACGCCATGTCGTGGTTGATGCACTTGCCGGTAGACTCTATTTCCTCCTGGTCGGATTTGTGCCATGAGTTTGTGGGCGCCTTTACTGGAGGTCACCAAGCCCATGGCCAAGCAAGCGACCTGCATGTCATTCCCTAGAAGGGAGGCGAGAGTCTGCACAAGTATATACAGAGGTTCAACCAGGTACAGTACAATATCCCTGATGTTCACCCTACCGCCATCATCAGTGCGTTCCATCAGAACGTGCGTAACCGCAAGATGCGCGAAGAACTGGCAATGAACAAGGTGAAAGATGTGGCAGAACTCTATGTTCTTGCTGACAGATGTGCCCGAGCTAAAGAGGGAAGGAAGTACCCCGGCGAAGATGCCGGCGTGGAAATCGACTCCTCAGATGAGGATACTGCCGCCCCGGCGAAGAAAGACCGACACCACAACAGGAAGCGCAAAGGTAAAGCTGTGCTTGCCGTCGAGGGATCTGACGACGCCGGCTCCACCAAGAAAACCAAGGCAGATGACCCCTGCAAGGAAATTGCCGGATGTGTCGCCTGCCGGGCCTTGGCGGCTGCCGAGAAGCCAGGAAACTCCGACAAGCAATACTGCAAGATCCATCGCACCAAAGGCCATGATCTCCAGAACTGCCGACAGGTTGAGCTCCTTGCTGAGAAGCAGAGGGCTGAATATGAGAGGCGGGACAAGGAGAAAGGCCAGGACGGTGCTGAGGGGTCCGGCAAGAAGCGCGACGGCCAGGCGGGCCGTCGCGGCAAAGATAAACAGCGGGAGAGGCCCGCCCGGGGCCGTGACAAAAAGCCAGAAGACGATGATCACGAAGAGGACGATGAGTCTGGTGACCAAGAATTTCAGAAAGCTACAGAGGCCATGTGCGTCGATGGCGGCGCCTCACTGCATACCTCTCACCACCAGCTTAAACAGTGGGCGCGTGAGATTATAGCGGCGAAACCGTCGTTTGATGCCCAAAGGCTGCTGAAGTGGTCTAGCACACCTATCATTTTTGACACTGAGGATCACCCTGGTCGCACTACTGCAGTCGGGTGCTTGCCATTGTTGGTTTCACCAACAATACGCAACCTCAAGGTGACAAAGATGCTAGTCGATGGCAGGGCCGGTCTGAACTTAATCTCGCCTGCCATGATCGAGAAATTGCAGATTCCTGATGAAGACCTCAAAGTGACGGGCACGTTTCAGGGGGTCAACCCGGGAAGAAGTCAACCAAAGGGAAAGGTCACATTGCCCGTGACTTTTGGGAGTGATATGAACTACATGACAGAAAGGATTGTGTTCGACGTTGCCAAGATCCCCTTGCCTTACAACGGGATCCTTGGCCACCCAGCGCTGGCCAAGTTCATGGCGGCGTCACATTACGCCTACAACACCCTGAAGATGTCGGGCCCTATGATGATCATCACCGTCCCATCAGACAAGAAGGATGCACAAATTTGCGCTGGCCAACTCTACCAACAAGCAGTTGCAGCAGCCGCCACTGCTAAGGTGCTTGCTCCTGCCGCTGGAGCCCCGGGAAGGCAAATGAAGAAGACCGGTGAGACCTCAGGCACCCACTCCGGCGAGCGCACCTCTTCGGAGTGTAGCGCTCCCATCGAGGACGTGCCAGAGAGCTCCGCCGATAGAAACAAGAAGTCCAGGGCCACACCGCCGGGACCCAAGAAGGTTTCTGTCAAGGAGGACGACACGGGAGGAGCTTTTACCATAACCTCCACCCTTGACGACAAATAGGAAGACGCGCTCGTCACCTTCCTGTGGGCGAATGACGATGTATCTGCATGGCAAGCATCCGACATCCCCGGTGTTCCCAGGGAGGTGATTGAGCACCACCTTGCTGTCTGTCCTCATGCGCGGCCCGTCAAGCAGAAGGTCAGAAAGCAAGTTTTGGAACGACAAGAGTTCATCATAGAGGAGATCCGGAAACTGGAAGCAGTGGGTTTGGTAAGAGGAGTGCGCAAGGCAAATGGGAAGTGGAGGTTGTGTATTGATTACACAGATATTAATAAGGCTTGTCCCAAAGACCCCTTCCCGTTGCCGCGCATCGACCAGATTGTTGACTCCACAGCTGGGTGTGATATGTTGTCATTCCTCGATGCCTACTCCGGCTACCACCAGATCTTCATGACAAGGGAAGATGAAGATAAAACGGCATTCATCACCCCATGTGGTACGTATTGCTTTATACGGATGCCTTTCGGGTCGAAGAGTGCTGGTTCAACATTTGCAAGGGCGATCCAGATTGGTTTTGAACCCCAGCTCCATAGAAATATGGAAGCTTATATGGATGATATAGTGGTCAAAACCAAGAACAGGGAAACCCTCGTATCAGATTTACAAGAAAAATTTGCAAACCTACGCAAGATCAATCTCAAGCTGAACCCTGAGAAGTGCGTCTTCGGCGTCCCGTCTGGCAAGCTTCTCGGGTTGTTTGTGTCACGGCGTGGGATAGAGGCCAATCTGGACAAGATCAAAGCTATAGAGCAAATTGAAGCGCCCAAGCGAGTCAAGGATGTGCGTCGGCTTGCTGGTTGCGTTGTCGCCATGAGCAGGTTCATTTCCAAGCCCACCGAGCACGCCCTTCCCTTTTTCAAGATTTTGAAAAAGGCGGGCCCGATGGAGTGGACGCCAGAAGCCGAAGCAGCATTGCAAGATTTGAAGAGGTACCTCTGCTCCGCGCCAATACTAGTTGCGCCTAGGCCACATGAACCATTGCTGCTATACCTGGCGGCAACGAACCAGGTGGTCAGCGCCGCACTAGTGGTGCAGAGAGAAATTGATGATGAGGTAATAGCAGTGATGGAGCCCGATGCCACCGATGCCGAGACGACGCAGCCAATTGAAGTGCCGCCGAAGAAGAAAATGATGCAGCACCCGGTCTACTTTGTTAGTTACCTCTTGCAGGGGGCTAGATCGAGGTACTCCGGTGTGCAGAAACTGCTCTTCGGCCTTCTTATGGCCTCAAGGAAGCTGCATCACTACTTCCAGGCGCACGAAATCACTGTCGTCACTCGCCTCCCTCTGCAACGGATATTGCACAATCTAGACGCAACAGGAAGGATCATGGAGTGGGCACTGGAACTGTCTAGCTTTGGCCTAAAGTTTGAGAGTACCTCGATGATTCAAAGCCGAGTCCTAGCGGAGTTCGTTGCAGAATGGACCGCGAAGCCTGACGAAGAAACCCAAGAGAGTGCTCTCCCCGGCAAGGAGGCAAGTTGCGACTAGATCATGTACTTTGATGGAGCTTTCTCCTTACAGGGCGCCGGGGCTGGCGTACTGCTTGTCGCGCCCACCGGAGAGCACCTCAAGTACGTGATCCAGATGCACTTCCCCAGGGAGGTGTCAACAAACAATACGGCTGAGTACGAAGGGCTGATTGCCGGTCTTAGGATCGCGGCGAACCTCAGAATCAAGAAACTCATCGTCAGAGGTGACTCGCAACTTGTCATTAAGCAAGTCAACAAGGATTACCAGAGCCCGTTGATGAAGGCCTACGTCGATGAAGTGAGAAAGCTGGAAGTGCGTTTTGATGATATACAAGCAGAATACATTCCCCGAGCAGAGAATGATATTGCCGATTACCTGTCAAAACGCGCTGCCCTCAAGCTACCTGTGGAACCAGGTACCTTTGTGCTTCGGCTAACTCAGCCATCCATTGATCCATCAACAGAGCAGAACAAGAGGAGAAAATCAGGGCCCGGCAAGTACTTTCCCGCCGAGCTCTCCGAAGCCGCCGGCAAGGATGTTGCCGGAGACACTCAGCCCGCCACGGGGCGGCTAGCTCCGACAGAGCATCAAGCCCTTGCCATGGAGACAGCCGCTCCGATAGCGGAGGGAATGCCTTTAGTCCTCACCGTCGAGCCCCAGGCTCCAGCCTGGGCACAGCATACCGTCTGTTTCCTCCAAACAGGGGAACTTACTGAGGAGCAAGAAGAAGCGGAAAAAGTAGCTCGTCGCTCTACTATGTACCAGTTCGTCGATGACGTCCTGTACAGAAAGAGGCCGAGCGGCGTGAAATTGAGGTGTGTCCCTCTAGAGGAAGGACTGAGGCTGTTGGCGGAGATACATGGAGGCATATGTGGATCCCACATCGGGTCAAGGGCCCTTGCCGGCAAAGCGTTTCGGCAAGGCTTCTTCTGGCCCACCGCCCTCATGGATGCGACGACACTAGTCACCAGGTGTGAAGCGTGTCAGTTCCATTCAAAGAAGCTTCATCAACCAGCTCAAGCCCTTCAAACCATTCCTCTCTCCTGGCCTTTCTCGGTCTAGGGGCTTGACATACTGGGCCCTTTCCCCCGCGCTGTCAGGGGCTTTGAGTACTTGTACGTTGCAATCGACAAGTTCACAAAGTGGCCAGAAGTGGAAGAGGAAGGTCACAGCACAATCAGCCGTCAAGTTCTTCAAAGGACTGGTGTGCCGTTTTGGTGTACCCAATAGGGTTATCACTGACAACAGCACACAGTTCACAGGCCACACCTTCATGCCATATATTCAAGACCTCGACAGCAAGGTCTGTTTCGCTTCCGTTGCTCACCCACGAAGCAATGGTCAAGCTGAGAGGGAAAATGCTGAAGTACTGCGAGGCCTGAGGACAAAGACCTTTGATAGACTGCACAAGAGTGGAAGGCGCTGGATTGATGAATTGCCGGCGGTTCCTTGGTCAATCAGAACGACACCAAATCGATCCACCGGCCAGACACCCTTTGCCCTGGTATACGGGGCATAAGCAGTTCTCCCCACGGAACTCATATACGGGTCACCTCGAGTACTCGCTTATGACGAGCTTGAGCAAGAGCAATTGCGGCAAGATGATGCAATGCTCCTTGAGGAAGATCATCTTCGGGCGGCTGTGAGAGCAGCACGCTACCAGCAAGCCTTGCGCCGCTACCATAGCCGCAAGGTTCATGCCCGAAGCTTTGAGGAAGGCGACCTTGTTCTTTGGCGCGTTCAATTGGCCAAGAATTCCAACAAGTTGACGCCAAAGTGGGAAGGCCCTTATCGGGTAATACGAGTCACCAGGCCCGGTGCAGTCCGCCTAGACACCGAAGATGCCGTTCCGGTGAGTAACTCCTGGAACATTGAGCATCTTTGCAAGTTTTACCCGTGAGGCGCGGCTTGCCGGGCCCCCCGGCAAGCCACCTTTTGTACAAGCCTTGCCGATGACGCATGTAACCCTTTGTACAAAGCCAAGCGCAGACCCTGAGCATAAATAAATGAAGCGCTGATGCCCTAAGTTATATCATGCATGCTAGGTCGAGTCTTGTCCTTGGTTAGGGTTGATAGTGCTTAGCAGCGACTAACCCCTAGCTTAGAGGTCGAGTGTGCGTCTCTTTGTCTTTCTTTTGTCTTCTTTGGTTCACAGGACACACAGATATCCATGCCAAAACACTTGGGGAGAAAAAAAAGAGGAACAAACCAGCATCTAGCCCCCGGCAAGCCAGTATTGCCGGGGGCTGCAAGAGCAAAGATTCACCCATGGCGAACCAGGGTTGCCGGGGACTGCAGCTTCAGATAAGTTCTTCATCCGTTATCATGCATTCCATTATGGACTGAGGTATGTGAAACCTCGTTTTCCCCTAAGCTACCGTGCTTCCCTAACTCTAGGCCCTAGGGAATGTTTTCCCCTGAACCCGCCTCATCCCTGCCTCCGCCAAAGGCGTGAGGAAGATCGAGCGAAGTGGGGAGACGGCAAGGCCTATTGCCGGGCAAGGAAATGTTTATCTTGAAGATATCAAGGATTTACTCCTTGTCGTGGGTTTCACCCGCAAACAAATGACCCGGCAAGCATCCCTTTTTCATTAAAAACATTCCACTCAGGTATAGTCCATAGGGAATGAAAAACATGAATGATGGGATTACAAGTTTTAAATTCAACAAAGGCCCGAAGGCTTACAAACTAAAAAGAGATAAGGTGCCCGTAATCCCTTTCTTGTCCCTCTCCTCAAGAGGCAGGTCAAGGAGGCGAAAAGGACAAAAGGAGCGCCTAGGCGAGCTACGGGTGGCAGAAGACACCAAGAGAACATCTTGGTGGCCGTCCGAAGGCTGGATGGTGATGGCGGCACCGGAAGCAGAGATCGATGACGAGGCGGCAGGACGTCAGCACGCGTCGAAGGCATCGGTGCCCGCGTACTCCGACTTGAAGGCCTTGTCGCCCGCCCTCTTCCTCTTCCGCAGCCTCCCAACGCCAGTCGCCCAAGGAGACGACTCCAAGAAGTTCAGGGAACCGGCGACATGGATGATGGGGTCGCCGGTGCCGCAAGGAGTGGCACCCGACACCTAGTCGGACCCGTCATCCTGCCGCCTACTACCCTCATCGTCACTGCCGCTGTCCTCCTCGTCACTCCTGCCCGAGGAGGAGTCTTCACTATCAGAAGAGCTCTCCATGCAGCACCTTGCACGGGTCCCAAAGAGCCTGAAGACCTTGATGGAGAGAAGGCCGCCCTCCATCAGCTTAAAATGGAGAGTGATCCCCTCTGTCAAGTGGTAGATATGAGCAAACGTCTTCCATCCCCGACGAAGATACATCACGTGAGGGGTGGGGAAGTCGACGCGGACCCGCGTACCACTGATCTCGCAGCCCCGCATGTGCAGCCGCAACGACTCCGACGGATCCAGTTCCATCTCCCGCGCAAATGGAGTCGGGAGACGAAGGCGACGGCGCGGCGGCCGGCGCAGCCTGACGAAGAACTCACAAGGGTCATCCCCAACATGGCCCTCCATTGGAGGAGGAGCTGCTGGCGGAGGCAAGGCCGCCGCGCCACCCCGTCCTCCTCTTCCCCGAGCGCCCCGGCCTCGCCCACGGCCTCACCCCCTCCCCCTTCCCCTCGCGGTTGGCTCTGCCACCGCAGGCGCAGGCGAAGGAGGGACGCGTTGTCGAGCGGCGACCCTCGCCACCACTGTTGAAGGACCGGGATTCCCTCTTTCTATGACAGATGGAAGGGAGGAGCAGAAGCTGAAGGAAGAAGAAGATGAAAGAATGCGGGATGGCATCCCCCTTCCCGCTCTTTATAAAGGATCAGGGTTGGGGCTCGGCCGCCCCAGTCGGCCAATCAAGATACGGAACGCGCAGGGAGCCAGGACCGACCCGTCGCCCCAACCAGCGACGGCCCGGTTTCCCGCCTCCACCGTTTGCCACCTAGGCGCATGGGAGACACGTGGCGGACGTGCAGAACCAAGGGGACGGGTGAGACGACCACTCCCCACCCCATGATCGTGGGGAGTGGATGCCTTGAAGACCGCGCCTCAGCCCCATTCAGTAAATGGGCCGTGCCTCCACGCCTCCCTCCGTCTATGGGGAAGGCGCGAACCGCCCCTTTACTACGATGTGACGCATGCCTGCGGGAACCAACCCCACGCATGCCGCCCACGTCACACGCGCCTCCCCATGCCGCGCCACGCACGGGAATCATTGGAAGCGCGGCGCGCGAAGAATCTTACCACGGTAAAAACCGCCCCGCCTGCCCGTGCACCGTTTTTGGGCCTAGCCCAACAATGCGTTGCGCTTATGTGTGGCCCAGGCCCGGGGGCTCCTGTCGGTTTACAAAAGGAGGGGTACACTTTTTGTACCCCTATAACTGTGCACGGGCAGTCCGAGCCACGGGTGCCACCACACCAAGCAAGGCAAGGGAGGTGAGCCAGGGTAGGACCGAAGCTCAAGAGAACTAGAACGACGCCAAGGCCAAGACCACGAAGAGCAAAGGGGGCGAAACGGACTCCCCAAGCAAGATCCTTGCCGGGAGACAATTTTAGCAACCCCGGCAAGACCCTTGACGCGGCAACTCGCCCCACACCTATGGAGCAAATCACCCTTGAGTCCACTGCCCCCATGGGGCAAGGATACGGGAAACATCCCCGTGGTGGCATGCAGATCTTTGTGAAGACATTCAAGATCAGATACACACTATAGAAGATGACCACCCTTGGCGGGATCCCAACCGAGCAAAACCACAAGGCCCCCGGCAAGCACCTTGCCGGGGATGACAGCAGGCGCCTCGGCAAAACCCTTGCCGGGGCCCCGGCAAGGCCCTTGCCAAGGACATCCGTAGGACCACCACCAGGCCTACGCCGACTAAACCACCACCGCCGTCCGCATGTAGCTGCCGACCGAACCAGCTAGGCAGGCACCTGCGTGGTGGCATGAAGATCTTCGTGAAGACCCACCACTGGGCCACCTCAGCTGCCTGCCTATCTACATGGCATCGCAGGCGTCACTGGCCAGGGCGCGTGTCGACACAAGAAGGAGCGGCGACGGACGAGACAAATCTCTCCCCCGTGCCCGATAAAGCAAGGACACCTAAGCAAGACGCATTAAATGTGCCTTGTCATGTAATGCGAGGGATAACCTGGCATCACTGTACCCTTTCCACCTCCTGTGTGCCACTGTGGCAACCCCTTTTTCTAGAAAAGGAGGCCCGAGGCGACCAGGAGAAGGATTTGGGCTTTTTGGAGCTCCTCACGCCCCATAGCTAGCTCAAGAACACACATATACAATCCACCAAAGCAGGAGTAGGGTTTTACGCATCCTCGCGGCCCGAACTTGGATAAACGAACCGTGTGCTATCTGTTTGATCCGCTCTTCTCACGACCCCGTGCCCCGCTAACCACAGTAGGGATTCTTGTGATCCCATAGGTGTCGTTCCCACCGATAACGTGTTGTCACAATAATCATCATAGATAGGAGGCATGCTTTTATAATAATAAATTTGCTCATCAAAACTTGGGGGACAAAAAATATCATCTTCATCAAACATAGCTTCCCCAAGCTTGTGGCTTTGCATATCATTAGCACCATGGATATTCAAGGAATTCGTACTAACAACATTGCAATCATGCTCATCATTCAAATATTTAGTGCCAAATATTTTATAGATTTCTTCTTCTAGCACTTGAGCAAAAGTATCCTTTCCATCAGACTCACGAAAGATATTAAAAAGGTGAAGCGTATGAGACAAACTTAATTCCATTTTTTATAGTTTTCTTTTATAAACTTAACTAGTGATAAAACAAGAAAGTAAAAGACTCGATTGCAAGATCTAAAGATATACCTTCAAGCGCTAACCTCCCCGACAACGACGCCAGAAAAGAGCTTGATGTCTACTACACAACCTTGTTCTTATAGACGTTGTTAGTCCTCCAAGTGCAGAGGTTTGTAGGACATTAGCAAATTTCCCTCAAGTGGATGACCTAAAGTTTATCAATCCGTGGGAGGCATAGGATGAAGATGGTCTCTCTCAAGCAACCCTGCAACCAAATAAAAAAGAGTCTCTTGTGTCCCCAACACACCCAATACAATGGTAAATTGTATAGGTGCACTAGTTCGGTGAAGAGATGGTGAAACAAGTGGTATATGGATAGTAGATAAAGGTATTTGTAATCTGAAATAATAAAAACAGGAAGGTAACGAATGATAAAAGTGAGCGTAAACGGTATTGCAATGTTAGGAGACAAAACCTAGGGTTCATACTTTCACTAGTGCAAGTCCTCTCAACAATAATAACATAATTGGATCACATAACTATCCCCCAACATGCAACAAATAGTCACTCCAAAGTCAGTAACAGCGGAGAACAAACGAAGAGATTATGGTAGGGTACGAAACCACCTCAAAGTTATTCTTTCCAATCAATCCGTTGGGCTATTCCTATAGATGTCACAAACAGCCCTAGAGTTCGTACCAGAATAACACCTTAAGACACAAATCAACCAAAACCCTAATGTCACCTAGATACTCCAATGTCACCTCAAGTATCCGTGGGTATGATTATACGATATGCATCACACAATCTCAAATTCATCTATTCAACCAACACATAGAACCTCAAAGAGTGCCCCAAAGTTTCTACCGGAGAATCACGACGAAAACATGTGCCAACACCTATGCATAGGTTCATGGGCGGAACCCACAAGTTGATCACCAAAACATACATCAAGTGAATCACGTGATATCCCTTTGTCACCACAGATATCCACGGCAAGACATACATCAAGTGTTCGCAAATCTTTAAAGACTCAATCCAATAAGATAACTTCAAAGGGGAAACTCAATTCATTACAAGAGAGTAGAGGGGGGAGAAAACATCATAAGATCCAACTATAATAGCAAAGCTCACGATACATCAAGATCGTATCACCTCAAGAACACGAGAGAGAGAGAGAGAGAGAGAGATCAAACACTTAGCTACTGGTACATACCCTCAGCCCCGAGGAAGAACTACTCCCTCCTCGGCATGGAGAGCACCGGGATGATGAAGATGGCCACTGGAGAGGGATTCCCCCTCCGGCTGGGTGCCGAAATGGGTCTAGATTGGCTTTCGTTGGCTACGGAGGCTTCTGTCGGTGGAACTCCCGATCTATTGTGCCCACGAATGTTTTTATGGTATATGGAGGTATATAGGCGGAAGAAGTACGTCAGGTGGGTATGAGGGGCTCACGAGGGTGGAGGGCGCGCCCAGGGGGGGTGGGCGCTCCCCCTGCCTCGTGACCTCCTCACAGATCCCCCGACGTGCACTCCAAGTCTTCTGGGCTTATTTTCTTCCAAAAATGAGTTCTATGAAGTTTCAGGTCAATTGGACTCCGTATGTGTTGGGGATATCACTACTGGGCGTAAACCGGCCTATCTGGGCCGGGTTAACTTCATCAGTAGTTAATTATGTTAAAGCCCAAGAAGGCAGATGAGAGCTCAAGGCCCATAGTCGGTTCAAGGCCTGTAGTCGTAAACCGGCGTTGGTATTTAACTTGTATTATAAGTTAGGAATATGTAGAGACCAAACCGGACACATCTATGAGCCGGTATTGGGGCTCTGTGAACCGACGGGCATCACCCGTGTATATAAGGGGACGACCCGGCGGCGGTTCAATGACAACAGACAACAACTCGAGACTTAGGCGAAGCTTGTTTGCTCCCTAGTCATCGAAACCCCATCAATTCCATCACAACTAGACGTAGGCTTTTACCTTCATCGAAGGGGCCGAACTAGTATAAACTCTCTTGCGTCCCTATGTCCGCTTTAACCCCTTCAAGCTAACCCATTGCGATAGCTCCACGACTAAGTCCTTTCTCTAGGACATCTACCGTGACAAAACCACGACAGTTGGCGCCCACCGTGGGGCTATCGCACGATGGTTTCAAGTTCTTGGAGGACCGCTTTGAAGGACTCGAGGGCTACATTGTGGGCCGGATGACTAAGAGTCGTCGTGGCAAGTTCTACATCGATGATCCACGATGGGGACCCGAGGCCGGCTCAGTTGAGTACGGGTACCGGGTCCCCTTTGGTGGCATACACGTTTTCATCGGCAAGATCGGTGAACCGGGCCCTGAGCCGGACATCTGCGCCGACCTCGTCGAAACGGCTCAGCGTGCATGATCCGCCCGGGTTAAACCGGTCGTGAAGCATGCCTTCGTGGGAGTCATCCATGGAGGAAGTTATGAGGATGGATCAGAACCTCGCGGCGAGACCGTCATTTATTCCGGCGATGAGTCATCAACCGGAGAAACCGAATCTCTATATCAGCTACAAGATGGCCGGATTGGGGGCTGTTCCGATGGCGACAGTATTCCGGACCCCTCTGATCTACCCAACCGAGTTGGAATATTCATGGACGGCACACAAGAAGCGCTTCATTCTTCGACCACTACGCCAATAACCTCCGGTTCAGTAGCGGCGATAGCTGCCGGGGCAGGAAGCTCTGCACGCCTGCCGGCTCAAGTTCTATCAGATCTATTTGATGCATTGGCTGTGCTTATGGAAGAAGCTAATCCGGCAGATCAGGAAGTCCACAACACGGAGATTGCAAACGTGAAGGAACAGATCACCCAGGCCAAGGCGGACCTGGCAGCTGAGAATGCCATGATGACCATAGAGCGGGACGCTTTAGACGCACAAGCCTACATCTTCATGTTGGACCAGAATGCGTCGCATGAAGAGGAAGTACTGATCCCGTTTGCCTTCGGTTTTCGAGGCCAGAGACCTTTTCAACACCCCAGGAGTAGGAACCAGTAACCCGCTGGAGGGAAACCAGCCGGAAGCTCCGGGGACCGGTGCGCCGGTTCAGCCCCGTCTGATGAATCCGCCTCGACAAAACACTGTTATACCTCAGGCTATTTCAACACCTCCGGGTAACTACTCCAACCCAATGTACAATCTCGTTGCCGCTGCAGCACGGCTGGAGGCCATTCTAATTGAAGGTGACTCGCCGCAGGCGGTAGAGACACGACGGGTCAAAGAGCTTCTTAGGACAGCTTTGGTCCAATAGGAAGCATACTCGTACAGCCGCGACTGGATCCACTCGACCCCTCGTCCAAGCCGGAGCTACAGCAGGCGTATGGATGAACCAGCAGTATCAAGTAATGAACGACGTGGAGCACCCCGCGGCAACAACCCGCAAGGTGGTGCTGATAACGCTCAGGAAGTGGTGGACCGGGCCCGAGCGCGAAGGGAGGCCGAGTTAGCCGCACAATATCAGGCTCGGCAGCTTACGCCGGTTCGTCCAACTATTTCAGTCGAACCCGGTGTTACTTCTAGCTCTTTGGGGGTGCCTTGCCTTGTCCCCGCTTTACGCAATGTGCGCCTGCCCAAGGATTTCAAGGGCCCGCGCAAGGTACCAAATTACATGGCGGATCAACCACCAGAGACATGGGTGGCGAGCTATGAGATGGCCATGGAGATGCTTGATGTGGATGATGAGGCATGTGCGAAGTACTTCACCATGATGCTTGAAGGAACGGCCCGCACTTGGTTAAAAAGCTTACCGGCCAACTCTATCAGTTCATGGGCCCAATTACGAGCCCGGTTTATCAGTAATTTCAAGGATACATGTAAGCAGCCTATGTCGATAGTGGACTTAGCTGCCTGTGTCCAGGAGGAAGGAGAATCGACGACTCATTGGGTGCGCCGAGTCTCACAAGTGTTGCATTCATCAGACCGCATCAACGCCGACACCGCAGTCTTAACCCTAGAAGGCAACTGCCGGTTTGGGCCCCTAAAGCTGAAGTTGGGACAGATGAAGCGCCATCTCACTTATATGGGGACCCTCATGGCTGCTTTGGTAAAGTATGCTGATTCTGATAGTACCAAGGATCCCGAATCTGATGATGACAAGGCAGGGAAGGGAAAGAGGAACAACAACTCCAAAGGTCAGCAGCATCACTTGGCAGGCAATGGTGGCGGAGGCAAGCGTAAAGCGGATGGTAACATGGACTTTGTGGCTAATACCAATGCGCAGGACAAGGGCCAGCGACGCAAGGATAAACCGCCAAATCGCAGTGGGGCACCCAACCCTAACCCGGACCGCCTAAATTATCTACTGAGCCAGCCCTGTCCAAGACATGGGACGAAGGAGGTGCTAGCAAACCACCTTTGGAAGGATTGCTTCATTATGCAGGAGTTCAAGAATTATAATGCTTTCCAGTATGATCACGGCTCCGGCAGTGGCTCAGGATCCGGGCCGGGTTACGATGGAGGAAATTCCAGTTCAGGATTTAATGGTAATCCGGGCGGACATAATAATCAAAATAATCAGAACAACCAGGGTGGTTACAACCAGCAGCAGCAACAGTCATGTTACCGGAGCAACCCAAAGCAGTTGAATAGTGGGCAGTACCATGTCTTCACCACTAGCTTGGACAAGCGAGACCGGAAGGTTCAGAGGCGGCCAGTCAACTCTGTTCAACTGGCCGTGCCCCGTTATCTATGCTGGTCTGAAAAGCCAATCATATGGAGCAGAGAGGATCACCCTCCCCAGGTTGATAATCCGGGTCAGTTGGCTCTGGTGGTGGCGCCACAGGTGGGAGGTTACAAGTTCACCAAAGTGCTCATGGATGGAGGGAGCAACATTAATATCTTGTACTATGAGACCTTCCGTCGTATGGGACTAACAGATAAAAATCTCAAACCATCTAATACGGTGTTCCACGGTGTGGTACCTGGCAAGTCAGCATATCTTGTTGGTAAGATAGCTTTGGAAGTGGCCTTTGGATATGATCATGATTCCAGGTCGGAAACATTGACGTTTGAAGTGGTGAAAATCCAAAGTCCATATCACGCCCTGTTTGGGTGACCGGCCTACGCCAAGTTTATGGCACGGCCCTGTTATGTGTATTTGCAGCTCAAGATGCCGGGTCACAAGGGGACAATAATGGTTCACGGAAGCCGTAAAATCGCTTTGGAGTGCGAGGAAGGAGATGCGGCCTACGCAGAGTCGGTTTGTGCCACCGAGGAGCTGAAGTATTATAAGGACAATGTTGATCCGGCGGACATGACTCCATTAAAGAAGCCAACTACGGAGCATGATCCGGCCCTGAAGTTCAAATCGGCAGTAGAAACTAAGCTTGTTGACTTCGTACCTGGCGATTCGTGCAAGTAGTTCAGCATCAGTGCCAACCTAGATCCGAAATAGGAAAGCGCGCTCATCGAGTTCATCCGTGAGAATCGGGACATTTTTGAATGGAAGCCCTCTGACATGCCAGGTGTACTGAGGCAACTCGCTAAGCACACCCTTAATGTGGATCCTAAATACAAACCGGTGAAACAGTTCCTCCGCCGGTTTAACGAAGAAAGACGCAAGGCGATTGGAGAAGAGGTAGCCAGGCTCTTAGCAGCTGGCTTTATTGTTGAAGTTTTTCACCCTGAGTGGCTTGCCAATCCGGTGTTGGTCCTTAAGAAAAACGGCACCTGGCGCATGTGTGTGGATTACACAGATCTTAATAAGGCTTGTGCAACAGATCCTTTTGCCCTCCCCCGTATTGATCGAATTATTGATGCTACGGCGGGTTGTGAGCGTTTAAGTTTTTTGGATGCATATTCTGGCTATCATCAGATCAAAATGGCAGTTAAGGACCAGGAGAAGACGGCATTCATAACTCCCTTTGGAGCCTTCTGCTATGTCTCTATGCCCTTTGGGCTCAAGAGTGCCCAAGCAACTTATCAATGGTGTGTACAAAATTGTCTTCACAAGCACATTGGCTGTAATGTACATGCTTACGTGGATGATATCGTGGTTAAGTCCAGGGAGAAGGAGACTCTGGTTGATGATTTGAAGGAAACCTTTGATAACCTGAGGACGTACAAGATGATGCTTAATCCGGACAAGTGTGTCTTTGGTGTACCGGCAGGCAAGTTATTGGGTTTTCTGGTGTCCAACAGGGGAATTGAGGCTAATCCGGAGAAGATTACAGCCATCACCTCCCTGGCTAATCCGAAGTGTATCAATGATGTTCAACGGCTGGCAGGTTGGATTGCCGCGTTAAGCCGGTTTATCAGCCGCCTTGGTGAGAAGGCAATCCCTTTGTATCAGATGTTGAAGAAGACGGATCAGTTCGTCTGGAGTTCCGCTGCTGATGAAGCATTTGAGGACTTAAAGCGGCAATTGGCCAATCCGCCTGTGCTCGCCGCTCCCATTGACAAGGAGCCGTTACTGTTATATGTTTCTACTAATGCTCGTGCGGTCAGCGTGGCTATTGTGGTGGAGCAAAAGGAGGCAGGTAAGGAGCATCCGGTTCAACGTCCGGTCTATTATATCAGCAAGGTACTCATTGAGTCCAAGCAAATGTATCCCCATTGGCAGAAGCTGGTGTATGGAGTTTTTATGGCAAGCCGGAAGCTTAAGCAATACTTCCAAGGGCACCCAATTACGGTGGTCAGTTCTGCTCCTTTGGGGGATATCATCCAGAACCGGGAAGCGACTGGCTGGATTGCCATGTGGGCTATAGAGCTTGGGCCGCACGGATTGAAGTATGTGCCTCGGACAGCGGTTAAGTCTCAAGCACTTGTTGATTTCATCAATGATTGGACGGAACTGCAAGCACCTGAAGAAAAGCCGGATCACACATACTGGACCATCCATTTTGACGGATCCAGGCAATTGGAAGGCTCGGGGGCTGGAGTCGTATTAACTTCCCCACGAGGTGATAAGTTTTGTTACGTTCTTTGTTTAATGTTCCCTTGTACTAACAATGCAGCTGAGTATGAAGCCTTGCTCCATGGTCTCCGGATGGCTAAGGAGATGAATCTAAGTCGAGTTAAGTGCTTCGGTGACTCGGACCTCGTGGCTCAACAAGTATCTGGCACTTGGGACTCCAAGGACCCACTCATGGCAGCATATCGTCGTGAGGTGGATATTGTTGCAGGTCACTTTAAAGGCTATTAGGTGGCCCACGTGGACCAACGGAAGAATGAAGCGGCGGACGCTTTAAGCCGGCTGGTCTCTCAGCGCAAACCGGTCCCGCCCAATGTTTTTCTCGATGTGCTGCACAACCCATCGGTCAAGCTCCCTCGTGAAGAGGATTTGGCTATTCCTGATACGGAGGCTCAATTGGTGGCAGCTCTTCATGTCATTCCAGATTGGACGCTTCCTTGTTGGTAGCTACACCTATCGGGAGCTTGGTCGTGTCCGACCATGGTAACACCATCTGATCGGCTCAAATAAGCCTCTTTGATAAATATTTCTTTCTTTTTGTTGCGTTTTTTAAGCCGACAAAATTTTAAACCTGTTCACACTGTCAATTGACGGAACACGGTCCATTTTTAATCCAGAGACTATTTGCCCGGTTTGATTTTTTATTAACATCCTATTACGGAGTAACACGGTGTTTTCTTATAACCCGGCACGGTTTACATGGTAAACCGGCAGTATATATATACAGGAGCAGCTATCTCCTCCAACGGTGTGGGTTTATAAACCTCCACTTCAAGATTGGCTAAGCCAACTTCATGCCCAACGATGGCAGGTATTATGTATCTCAAAGATTTGATCATATGCTTAAATTTCAGATATTTTGATTTTATATATGCAGACATCATACTCCGCCTGACGGTACAACCGCGGTGGCACTTTAAGATTTTTTATGTTGCAGAAAATACTTTGGAAAGTTCATCACCCAAAGGAAGCACAAGTTGCAGTGGTTATGCACGAAGGCATATTAAGATCAAGAGTGTCAGCTAGCCTATTACAAGGCAACACGGTGCCCAAATAAGATCATTGTTTTTTCAAAGGAGAAGCAGTTTAAACCGGCTTGCGGTTCAAGCTTGGTCACCAGCCTGGCCTGATGGTTGTGGGTCATCCCGTGCCGCGTCAACTTCAGTTTCTCTACCCAGCGGCTGGAAATCAACAGTTGTCCAGTCGATTCCCATTAATTCTCAAAAGACAGCTTCATCATGGATCAGCAACGACGGTTCAATATCGGGAGCGTAAGTATGCTTACGGATTGGAGGGATAAGATTTTCTGCTTCATGAATTGGTGCAGCTACTCGCTTGTTTTGATTGTCATATTGGGCTTGATAATAAGACAAGTCTGCTTCTTCAACCAATTGACAAGCTAGCGGACGCACCTCCCGGTTTATTGCTCACAGATCCGCTTCACTAAACTCTGACCCGTCTTCCTTCAAGCTGGGATAGCCCTGAGCCGCTTCAATAGGATCAAAATCCAGCACCCAAGCTTTTGCCCCGATTAAGGCATTGATCGCACCGTTTCGAGCAGCAGATTTCTTCAGCTCTTCAACCCGGGCAGGAAGCACCGACAGTTTCTTCAGAGTGTCCTGAATCAAAGTGGGCACCGGATTGTTGTGGGATGCAGTACAGATGATCCGCTGTGCACCAGTGTACAGTTGTTCGATCAAAATGTAGGCGGCTTTCAATTTCTTCCGCACATCTGACCCCAACTGACCAATGCGTGTCCCTGAAATATCACAAAGGGTTAACAAACCGGCAGCTCTGTAAGACGGCCGAATCAATTCAGAAATCAAACCGGCTTACCAAAGATAGCAGCGGTCATGGCATGCACGTGCCGCTTTATGCTGGTCAGTTCGTCCACCACCGATTTTAGTGCAGCCTCGGCGTCTTCTACTCATTTGGTTAAAGCGGATTTTTCAGTAGTCCAATCCGCCCGCTCCTTCTTGAAATCCTTCTTAAGCTGTTCCATGACGCTTAAGGCGCTGGTCAACTCCTCTTTTGCTTTAGAGGTTTCAGTCTGTTGGGACTTCAGATTTTCTTGGAGATCGGCGATTTGGGTCTCTTTTGTCTTCAGCTCAGCTTGCATACAGACAGTTATATGATTCAGCAAGCAGTGCAAGAATTGAAGCACCAACCACACAACAAGTTATGCACTTGGCGCTTGGGGGCTAATGCCTATTTGATCTTCAAGACATCGGGGCAGGTTGCGCCCCTCAAGACCACAGGGCGAAGAGCCGCCTCCTGGAGAGTCTATGGCAAGACGGCCGACTGCCCGCTCACGGCCGAGTCCCAGGGGCGACTTCCGGAGAAGCCGGCTTTGGGAAGTCGGCCGGCGACTCCAACAAACCATGACCTCATCGAGGGGGACGGGGCGGGGGCGTAGCTATAATGAAGCCCACTCCCCGCCCCTTACCAAGGGCCGGCATGGCTACAGCGCGCCGTACTAGGGAAGATCTCTCTACGGCGTGGCACTGTTGCCCAGCCGGCCCTGACATCAGCATCACCGTACCTGGTCCTGTGCCCACGACGGCTTGTCTGTACGGCCTGGAGGCAGCGGGGCCCACCAGTCAGCGAGACCTCGGGAGACGGCGGGAGAACCGCCAGTCGGACCCGTCGGGAGTCGGCCCGGGGGAGTCGGCCGAGCCCTCTCAGGGGCCCACGCGCCATTAATCAAGAAGAGATGGGGAGTGGCCACAGTGATTGCCCGCCAGGCGGCGGGGCTGTTGCCATGACCCCATGACCGAGCTTTCGTCATCAGGAGCACGGCTACAGTAATCAGCAGCCGGCAAGACCCGCCTGCGGCGGACGCGGCCTGTCGGCTCCGTACCAGACCAGTCGGCGGGCCCCAGCAGTCGGCGGACAAGCCTGAGGTCGGAGGCACTGACAGCTGGGGCCGCGCCCAGTCGAATTACCATGCCTATATAAACCCCCCAGGGCACCCATGCAAAGGGTTGGATCCCAGTAGTTCTATACCACAGCAGATAGAGGGAGAGAGCTAGCCTCGCCCTCTCCCACCACCAGACACAGCACAAGGAGCAACCGTGTAAACACTTGACCATAGTGATCATGCGGAGATCCCGCAGAGCAGCAGTAGGGGTGTTATCTCCCTGGAGATTCCCGAAGCTGGGTAAGATTCGCCGGCGTGCATGTCTTCGCCTCATCCCGTTTCCAGGCACCGGCGACATTCTACTCGCCCCCACTATGATAAGCCATCCATTGGCATATGTCGTACCCAACCCCCGACACCTAACATCACTATATATCGAGGCTAATATGAATGTGATCATTAGACAATTGCTGGTAAAAATGGTTTAAGTTGATGAATTGGCCCTCCTCATAAGTGATTAGCAATGATTGCCCCCCTAGCTCATGGGCCATTTTTCATGGCTCCGCCAGTGCGTGCAACAGCGCACGTTCTCGCCCCCTCTCTCCAAATATCGATCTCGCAGTTGTGCACTCCTTCATAGTCTCCCTCCACTCGTCCCCTCGCACCATCTTCTAGCCCCCACCAGATTTTGCCACATGTACAATCTAGCAGACTCCATGGTTGAACTTAAGCATAATTCACAAATCTCAAAATAATAGTGGTTCTCCTTTGTTCTAGAATCTTCCGTATCGTAACTGCCCAAACTTTTTTCTAGTTTAATTGCCATTCTCTGTTTGTACTTTATTCTTTACGACGCACAATTCCATGAATCATAAAATAGATTAAGGGGTTCTTTGATTCAAAGGATTCTCGAAGGAATTTTGGAGGGTTCTAATCCTTAGGATTTTTTCCTATCTTGGTTTTTTTGATTCGTAGGATTGTAAACCATAGGAATTTTTCCATATGATTTATTTGCACAAGATCTCATAGGAAACATCCCATCCACTCAATCCTCTTTGAAAGAATTCTGCATTTTTTCTATGCACAATCAAACACTCGTACCATCCTATAGGACTCAAGACGACATTCCACTCTAATCCTATGTTCTTCCTATTCCTGCGTGTTGGAAATCCTATGAAACAAAGAGGCCCTAGGTTTTTATAAAAACTAATTGATTTTGAATGAGATGAACTATAAGAATTAAACGAAGGTCTACATCAGGCATATATGACTCAGAGCTTACATGCTATAGTGTGGTATTTATTCGTAATTTGGTTGCAAAATATGACGCGTGCAATGCACGTGTACCTTACTAGTACTTCGAGTATGTGCAAAACACAATGGCACGCTACACAGTGACTCACTTACAGTTCATGAAGCCACGTGGGCACGTGGCACATGTGGAGGCGTTGTCACGACATCCCTGTCTGGATTGATCACAGTGACGTGCTGCTGGTTCCAGAAGAATGTACTCGTCCTCCCTGAGCCGCACTGGCGGTACATGCATGAAGCAAAGATGTGCACGCACGACGCGCACACACTCATTCCCTCGCACGCACATGCGGGTACACGGGCGGACGCGCACACACCAAGATCCACCCCATGTGATAATTTGACGCGTGTAAAGTCCTTCACTTCATTGATGGTCAATTAATACAGCATGTTGGTTCCATGTCATGGCACCAAGCCAAGTTTCATGATTTTCATGCATGTTTCGGATTTACAGGAATTAAAAAACCAAGTTTCTCAATGTTTCCAGCCGAGCCATGACGCCCAGATATTTGAATTTTATTCCCATTTCTCCTTCTTATTTTGCTCCTGTGTTTCTTATTTTGCTTCGGGTGTTTCGCCGCACGTGTCACCTTCTCTGCGAGGCATGAATAGAACAATGCTAAAAATGAGATGACTAGCAAATTAGATCATTCTTTATCACTAATAGAACAATGCCTCTTGCTAGTAATATATAATAAGAGTAGAGAGTAGAGGATATAGCACTGGGCTGCCGTGTTTTGTGCTCCTCCGTCATACTACTCCAGTGGAAAACTTGAGTATACCGCACGGTTCTTTGCTCCTCCTCAGGTTGTCGGCACATTTATACGAGCAGTCAAATCACAAGGCCCCGCCTTCCAGCAGTAATGAGCCGTCAAATCACAAAGGCCCTCGCCTCTCATGAAAAGGACCAAGCTAAACTGCCACGCCCTGTAGCCTTTTAAAAAATGTATACATTTGTACAGTAGTAGTATCGATGGATTGCCCCATGGAGCAATACTATGCATATACTATATGACACTACCCACTATGAAGGTACTAGTAACATAGACTAGTAACTGGTCTATGTTACTCTCCACTATGACCAGCCAAAGTCGAGGCGCAGATACCAATGAGGGCCTGGTTGTGTCTATACTTGGACAACTCACCCGACTTCATGCACACCAGGCAGACGAAGCTCGTGTCGTGTTGGTGCCGTGTGCGGCCCGCATATTAACCGAAACCTTGCGCCTCCATCTTAGCCTCCGCGTTTAAAATCTCAATCTCATGGCCAAGGAGCAACGTGAAACCTATGATAGAGCCAATCGGATGGTTGAGAACACTACAATTCGTAGCTACAGACTCGTGTGTGAGAGAGGACGAGTGCGTGCGTGCACCTCTTCTCAGAGTACAACTATATGTGGGTGGCATCGGCCTAGGGAGCAGTGATGGTGCGTGCAAGAAGTCCCGAGAGATAGGTGAAATGCATCTGAAAAAAAGACTAGTCTATAGCTCGCCACGAGGCTATTCCTGTCGAACGCCAAGCGTAAGATATGTATCCGACGGTGCCAGTTTTTGCACGTACACGACAGTAGAAAAAGAACTAGTAGTTCCATGGCATATGCTACACCACGGTCGAGAAAACGTGCCGACGTTATGCCATCCAGGAATAGTGCCGCACTTCGAAACTAGAACCGTCAATAAATCTTAAGCGCTTCTCGTCACATTCCAAATTATTGCTACTACCACGCTATATTTAATTGCAAACCTGTTCACATCGATCACAACCGAAACAGTTTCCCACTTAGGAGCGTATTAGTAGTACTCGGTTATAAATACTAGTATGCTAAGATGACTGCACATTCCTCCTTAACTCTTCATCCACAAGAAACAACCAAGCCATAGCCAGCGTGAGTTCTGGGTCAAGAGATTTCCACCAGGGAGAGGTGAGCATGGAAGAGGAAGCACGAGAGATGTCCCGCCTCGCCGTGAAAGCAGCCGACATGTCCATTCGCGGAGCAGTAGCAGCATAGAGGTCCTTCCGCGTCGCCGAAGCAGTACGGAGGTCCCACCATGCCGCCGATATAGCAGACTGGTCCGGCCACGCCGTGGAAGCAGCAAAGATGTCCCGCCGCGCCGCCGAAGCAGTAGGGAGATCCCATCGCGCCGCGGTGGCCTGGGAAAATTCTCGCGGGCAGGCGAGGACTCTTACAGGCGCATGCATGCGATAGTCCATAGCCAAATGGATCAGATCTCCGGCTGGGCAAGGATGCAGGACGAGGCTACCGGCGTCATCCGGCAATTTGGGGAGGGCAATGGAAGCTTCGGGGTGAGCGCGACCTGCTGAGGGCGAAGATCGTCGGAAGGTCGAAGCAGGAGGAGGAGACCGCTGCCGTGTTGCAGAGGACGGGCGTCATCATCAAGAAACTTATGGATGAGAATGCCATGCTCCGCACCGAGCGCAATAGGCTGTTGGAGGAATCCACGGATGCTGCCAAGCAGCATAATAAGGACATGAAACTGATGAAAGAGATCATCGCCCGCCGCGAGAACTAGTCTCCGCGACCTGCAGCGCATAAAGATAGTAGAGATCAGCGAGCGAGATTGTTGTATGCGTCTTCCTTCTTATTTTGCCCTTGTGTATTTCAGCCATAGCGGTATGTGGCTTTTTTAATTATCTCCCTAATTATGTAAGAAAATTATTATGCACTCTCGTCGTCCTTATATATATTCATCAGTCTTGTGTATTTCAGCCATAAGTCGCAGTAGATGCTATATAGGTCCGTCAGATCTTACATCAAGATCCGTGCAAAATTTTCTTTTCTCTTTCTTAAATCTTAGTCGAGTGAGACATTGCCACGCCATTAAATAGAGGCTCAGGCGCCATTAATGTTACCTTCGGAGAGAGGTGGAAGTCATATGGAGGTCAAAGGGATCTTAGATAAGCACGCGCAGGGGTCTGATCGCACGCCTCCCTTACTCAAATAGCTACCCTGCACGGCGCCTCCTAGCTAATAAAAAAAGGGGACGCGTGGCTGCAAGTAAATGGTAAATAGAACACCCACAGTTTCAATAATACTTGTGTTCCCGATTGTAATGTGACAGCACTTGTTCCAAAATGACTTTGTTGATTGTTAATGTGTGCGCCTTCATCAATCGGACAGCAAAATTACCACAGCATGTTGGTGCCATGTCATGGCACCAAGCCAAGTTTTGTGATTTTCATGTGTGTATCGGATTTACAGGAATTAAAAAAACCAAGTTTCTCAATGTTTCCAGGCGAGCCATGACGCCCAGATGTTTGAATTTCATTCCCATTTCTGGCTTGGGACCTAGAAATTTACCCAAGGACACACATGTGATTTTTCAACCAGCTTTGGTGCACTTGAGCATGTGCTTGTATTTAAAATTTGAATTATGCACACAAAGGTGACACGTTCCCTCTCAGAATCACGAGCCTTCTTGAGAGAAGCTCCGGTTTGCAAGAAACTTATAACAAAACTTGTTCCTATTCTGCATTTTTTTACCATAGCATGGTAGTACCATGACATGACACCATGCCAAGTTTCATTATTTTCAGGTGTCTTTTGGATTTACAATAATTTTAAAACCAAGCTTCTCAATGTTCTCGACCGAACCACGATGCCCAGATGTTTGAATTTCATTCCCATTTCTTGCATGGGACCTAGAAATTCACCCGAGGACACACATGAGCATGTGCTTTGGTGCACGGGAGCATGTGCTTGTAGTTCAAATTTTAATTATGCACATTAAATGACCAGAAACTCAATTAATGTATAAAAAAGGCCAAACAAAACCGGAATAATTCCAAAATTTAACAGGGCACTCATATAGTTCTATGTTGCCTCTATAAGGAAAATCTGGTGGTAGGCAGCGTATATTGTTTCGCACAGAAAGGTATAAAGAAATAAAGAAATAAATAAATTAGCCCTATTTAATTCTTGGGTTCTTATTATTTATGCCACTAGTTGTGTATCACTACTCAGTTTTGCCATTAGAAGTTACAACTACTCAAAAAATGCCATCGATCCGTGAGATGCCTGCTCAAAAGTGCAATTAGATATCTAAAAAATGCCATCGTTAAGTTAGATGATTTCTCAAAAATGCCATTAGACATTGTTATTTTCACGTCAAACCCCGTTGACCATGTTACATGACAAAAATAAGCCAATTCTCATAATGGTAAGTTAATGGTGTCCAACACAACACACCCCTCAAATAAAACTAAGCACCCTGGAATTCTTTGACAAAACTAAGCACCCTGAAATTCTTTGACAACTAAACTGCTGGCTATATGATGTTGGCCATATATATTGTACGTATATAATGTCAAGAAACGAGTGGTAGTACTATACCAACTAAAAGATGAAATGTACGAAATATAACGAGAAGAAACATAACATAGTCCTGCTATGGGCTCAGCACAACACACCACTCAAATAAAACTAAGCACACCAGAAATTAAACTAAGCAACTAATCCGGTAGGCACTGCATTGGAACCACCATGAGCAATGACATTGCCACCTTACTTGGAGTCCTCGTCCACGTCCTCGACTTTGTCCTTGTCCCTTTTCCTCTTGGGCGATACTTCTTTGCTTGAACCGCACACTTAGCTCTTGCTCTTCATCCAACCCTTCTAGATATTGAAACAAAGGTAGCCATCCATTGCAGCATAGTGGATGTGGTCCATATCTAGTACATTCCACTGCCATGCATGACGATGAAATGTGTACGGAGGTTTCTCTAGTTTACCGTACGAAGGATGAACCATGGCTCCTGCCAGGGTTAGCATTTAAGGTTGATCAAGGTAGGGCACCAACCCTTCCTTCTGGAGGTCAAAGGGGTCACCTACAACGAGGCCTATCTGACCCAGGATTTCCTTGTCATTCCTAAAGTCTATAGTAACAAATTTTACTCGGCCGCCCTTGAGGAACTTCTTAAATTCCTCGCACTCAACGTCGGCATGGCATATGTGGTAGACCAAGCATAAGTCATGTACGCAAACCTGGATCACGACGGGCTTCTTCTTCTCTGCCTCCTTTAGTTTCTTCTCGCTTCCCAGGACTGTGGTGTACTCAACATCTAGCCCAGTGACCCACTCATCATTTGAGTTTTCGAACATGCGTTTGAAGCAAGAAAGGCATTCTTTCACCGTTGCGGAAGAATGTGTGTAGATGACGTCGAACTCATCACCGGTGATGGTTCTAACCTTGTACTCACCGCCAATCATGGAGATTTGGGACGCCATGGATTTGGGAGGAGGGTTAGGATTAGTGTAACTACCGCCATGTGAAAGGACAGGATGACTAGGAGCGGTTTATCGATTGTAAAAATGTCGAGTGGAGGGGCGCGTGCGAATGGCAGGGTAGTGGCTTGCCTAGTGGATAAATGGATTCATGCATAGTACTATGGGGGCCCAATTAGATGTCATGTCTATTCGACGCCCAATTAAATGGATTTCGATGTCATGTCAAGCGTCGGGAAAATTACAGGTGATACGAAGCTTCCATTCTGCCATGATACGGGCTTCTGAGAGCCCTTGGATCTGAGATCGAATGGTTGCATGGCGTGATTCTAGACCTATGGGTGAATATCCTATCCTGGAGGATTACTCTGCAAATTTTCAGCAACTTAGCATGCGACCGTTCGACCTCAGATCCAAGGGCTTCCAACAGCCCGTGTCATGGTCGCGCCTACCATGACCGTCACCTCGCTCGCGCGGTCGCGCCCTTGGAGATTTAACACGGTGTGTTAGGTTATCTGATGTTAGCATGTCACTCATACAACAAGGTTAGCTATAAGGTTGGCTATAAGAGTATTTTTTTGTTTACTTCTCTCTATCTCTTGCTTCGTAGTATTTGTTGCATTTGCCAAGGAGTGACCTCTTCCAATGAAATAGTGCTTAGATGAGGTGCTATGGGCATTAAATGGCTTAGCAACTCAAGTCCCCAATGCATAGGTGCTTAGTTTTTTATTGCTTAGTTTGCTTCATTTAGGTACACATGCTTAGCACCGTTTCTTCCTGGGGTGACCAAACTAGTGTCTCTCTTCTTAATTAACTTGCCACATCAGACTTTATGCCTATGTGGCAAGCTTAGCACCTGTAGGATCAAGTACAATAGTGGGCTATAAGCCCGCTTTACATGGAATTTTTGCATATGTGGGGGAAAGGGGCTAGGAAAAAGTGGAGGAGTGGGCTCTCAAGCAAGAGCTAGCCTCTACATGGTGGAGCATCGCGAGAGGCACCTGTATGGAGGTGGTCAGGAATCGGGACACTCAAGCCGGTCATAGCGCCGCAGTTAAAATGATAATGGCAAGTCAAATCACCGGGACCCACCTGTCCAGGAGTAACTTACTGTCAAATCACACAGCCCTACATTTGCAGCAGCCTCCTCCCTCATCTTCTCGCGGCTCTGCCGAACCAACTAGGCGGAACTGCCCCACCTACCGCGCAGGAAAATCCCCGCCCTCGAGTTTTAAATAGTACATTATACTAATTTTGTATCCATGGATTGCGCCATGGAGCAAAGCCTCAAGAAAACAACGGTACACATGTATGGAGTATACAACACGCCTGTTGCATTCGCATCGCACCCCAGACGGTCGGTCGGTCTAGCACGCGCGTCATATTGTGTTTGCACACACATGTGGGGCCGCAATTGAGAACCGACCATAGGCACACTCCCCGGCCCCACAAGTCCGCTGAGTTAATAGAAGCACATACTCCACCTTGGTACCTGGAAGATCCCTCCAAGACACGGAAGATCAGTTCGTCCATGCATGTCACCAGACTCCAACATACACGCCTGGATTGTCTATCGTCTACATACCGTGCAGTCTGTGTTGTACAGGGCTGTAGTTCTGGTGAGAAGCCTAAAAAAAGGTTTCTTGTCATCTCTCAAAATTAAGTGTCATGTGCTTCAGATCATCGTGAGGGTTAAACAGCGACAACTGAGTTGGGCTAATCGTTGGGGGCACATGCACAAAGACTACTCGGCTGCGATCTAGGTCAAGCCGTCTATGTTAATTAGGACACGACGGACCCCTTTTCTATGAGTTTATCTTTAATTTGGGCTTTGATCCTTGTCTAGTTTGTCCGTCAGGATTCATCTATAACACCCACGATGCGGCTATATCTCCCACGTGTCGGAGCACGACTTAGAGGCATAGCCGCATAGTAGGCACGTTGCAAGAGGGGTAATCTTTACACATCCCATGTACTGATCAAGAAAGAGATAAAGAGTTGGCTTACAATCGCCACTTCATACAATACATAAATATAGCATTACATCATCCAGAATACAATCAAGGTCTGACTACGGAACCAAAATAAAGACAACCCCAAATGCATAGGTCCCCGATCGTCCCAACTGGGCTGCACTACTAATCGTTTGGAAAGGAAACATAGTAACGTCCTGAATCCTCGTCGTACTCCCACTTGAGTTCGGTCGCATCCCCTGGACTGGCATCATCGGCACCTACATCTGGTTTTGGAAGTTATCTGTGAGTCACGGGGACTAAACAATCTCACACCCTCGCGATCGAGACTATTTAAGGTTATGGGTAGGAAAAGGTAGTGAGGTGGAGCTGCAGCAAGCACTAGCATAAATAGTGGCTAACTTACGCAAATGAGAGTGAGAAGAGAAGCAAAGCATGGTTGAGGAGCTACAAAGATCAAGAAGTGATCCTAAAACTAGTTACGTTCAAGCATAGCACGAGACCATGTTCTCTTCCCGGACTCCGCCGAAAAGAGACCATCATGGCTACACACATTGTTGATTCATTTTAATTAAGTGTCAGGTTCTCTACAACCGCATATTAACAAATTCCCATTTGCCCATAACCGCGGCACTACTAGGAAACAGGCTACTAATGGCGCACCAGTTTTGCCTACTAATGGTGCACTACTGGTGCGCCATTAGTATCACGCCACTAGTATTTCTTACTAATGGCACACCGCCGGTGCGCCATTAGTATCTAGTATACTAATGGTGCACCGCGCAGTGCGCCATTAGTGTAGAACACCATGCGCCATTAGTATCTGGCATACTAATGGCGCACTGTTGGGTGATGCGCCATTAGTATGAATATTAGGTTTTTTTACTTTTCAGAATTTTGCATAGGTTACAAAATATATTATTGGACAGAATATAGACAACACCCCACAGCAAGAGCAGATTCATCGAATACAATATAAGATTAGTCTCCGAATACAATTCATCATATTAGTCTCCGAATTCAACATACCGAACAAAGATAGAACATTACATGTCTCGAGACCGCGAGTAGCGAGTTTGTCGAAAGTAATACTAATCCTAACAAGTCCTACTAATCATCATCATACAACTTCTACTCGTTATTAATAACAAGTCATACGATCATCTCTTGATAGTCATCGAACCAACCCTACTTAATTGTTCTTAGCACATGATCATTAGTATTAGGCAGTACCTAAATACCCTATTTAAGGTAAAATAGCATAAAACAATATAGACCCTGACTCTCCATTATGGAGAATGGAGAACATCATGTCTCCAATTCTTGCGCTTCGCTTCCTTTTGCTTCCAAGAACCTCCTTACGACTGTCCATACATTTTTTCCGTCCTTTGTTTTTCATGTCTCCACTTCTTTTAGAAATCTCGTATGGATAGTTGAGATTCGTAGGATGACATGGCTTTATGTTCAAAACATTAAGACTACCTTTATTATACATCAAATGAGGCACACAATTCTCTAGGATTATCTGTTGAAAAACATAGTAATAACTTCATAGTTAGCAATGATGTACTAGTTTTAGAAGTATGCAAAAGATGCACGGATGTCGTAATAGTAAAACTCTTACCAGGGTATCTCCATGGTAGTTACCGTAGTTGAACACATGCACTAGTGGCACGTATTTACCATAATGTTGAGGAGTTTGATTGTGGATATTGTAATTCTCAATGTTAGTACAAAATCCGACCAGATGATTTTTCTCCTTGTAAGTTGTTAATTCGGAGCCATCGGTGTAGTGGGTTTTGTCTACCATCTCCCGCACATTCCTTGAACAATAAAAATAAGTTGTCAATGGAAATAAGCTGTCAACTATTTTGAAATAAACAATATATAGCTAATAACTATGTTTGAGAAACTCACATAGTGGTAGAACTGGAGGCGTATCAACAAGGACCCAAATGTCCATATTGTCTTTGTCGATGTCAGGATTACCAAGATCCATGGTGATAAGCATACCCTCATCAAAACCATACATCTTGCAAAATGCTTCCCAATTTTTGCAACAAAAATGGGTTACGCTCTCAGAATTATATAGATTTACTTCAGAGTCCACATCGTGATGAGTCCTTAGGTGAATTTTCTTTGTTTCAGAAATTTCATGGTCTTCAAAATCCATCCTCTCCAAGACATATCGTCTTGCATGGCATGGGATAAGCTATACTCGAATTCGAAAAGATGAAAATTACACTTTGAAATAGTTGAAGTCATGCTTAATTATGAAAATAACACTTGTCGTCGTTGTGTACCGTTTCAACTTCGAAGGTCTCCTCGAGCTTAATGCTGAAGCGCCGATCATCGTCCAGGTGAGGCATGTCGCACAGACCTCAATCGTCGTGGCACCAGTAGCACTCCCCCGGGAGACTTTCATCGTCTGATGATGATGACGACATATCCTACGTTCATAATTCAAAACTACATCATTTAGGGTTTGTCGACACCGAGGCATCCTAAAAGCTAAGCTTTTATCATTTAGGGTTTGTCGATGCTGAGGCACCCTAAAAGCCTAAGCTTTCATCATTTAGGTTCTTATCGACACCGAGGCACCCTAAAAGACAAGGTTTTATCATTTAGGGTTTGTCGACGTTGAGGCACCCTAAAAGCCTAAGCTTTCATAATTTAGGTTTTGTCGATGCCGAGGCACCCTAAAAGCCTAAGCGTACATCATTTAGGTTCTCATCGACACCGAGGCACCCTATAGAAGCCAAGTTAAGTTTTCATCATTTAGGGTTTTTCGATGCCGAGGCACCCTAGGTTGGGCCTAATCACTTGGCACTAATCACTTGGCTCTATTGCCACCTATGTTGGGTTTATCATCTAGGGTTTATCGATGCTAAGGAGAATTCTAAGTTGGGCCTAATCACTTGGCTCTATTGCCACCTATGGTTTAATGCAACAAGAATGGCGGGGCAGTTGATCCTACTTAACTAAGTACTAAGATACCCCGGCCCATGCATTAGTCGCAAGTACCCCATATGTCCTATTTTTAGCAAAGTCATGCTAAAGTTCACGGAAAATTTCGGCATGACCTTTGCTGAAAATAGGACATATGGAGTACCCGAATTTGCTGGAACGGAAGTTAATCGACATTCCGGAAGTTAATCATCATCTTTGCAAGTCATTACTTGTCAAATACAGACGAAGGAACAATTTATTTGTGACATAGTTGGCCCATACAGAAGAAGCAACACCCTGCACTAGCCTAAAAACAAGTGAAGTTTCACCCATATAAGAAAAACTTTATAAAATCAGATAGCTAAGCGGAGTAGTATCTTGTCTAGTAGTAGTATTAGTTGTATATGGAGTAGCAAGTTCTGCCTCAGAGAGCGCAAAAGCTATGTTTTTTCTCAATTCAGATAGCTAAGTGGAAAACCACGTCATGTTCTATTTTAATACTCTATTTCTCAATGCATGCAATTGGTTTCGTAGCTTTCTGTTACTGTACAGACCTATTTAACCCTAGGCACTTTGCAGATACAAGCTATATAGTCTGAAATCAAATGCATACAGCTGAGACAAGCATCGACCATAGCAATCCACAGCCATGAACTTGTACAGAGGGGGAGAGAGGCGAGACAAGTGGTCACCTTGGTGACAGGGGAACCAAATCCAAACAAGTCGAACCCACACCAGCAGCTTCTCTGTATCCAAGTTGGACCAAGTCCTTCCTTCACACAACACAACAGCACAACACAACTATATATGAGAACGCCTCAGAGATTAGAGGAGATGAAGAAGAAAATCAGCAAGAGACAACCGGAAAAGGGATTCGTACCCTGTTCTCCTGCTGGACGGCAGGGAGGTCGCGGGCCTCCTCTCTCTGCTGGACGTGGGGCCTCCTCCCCTGGTGGACGTGGGGCGGCTCCGAGGTTTCTAGGGTTTCGAGGGGGGAGGCGTGGCTCGGGGGGAGGCGGCGCTCGAGGGGGAGGAAGGGGAGAGGGAGGCTGTGGGGGCGCGTGGGCGGCTGCGACGCAGTGGGTGGGGGCAGCGGCGGCAGCGGCGCGGTGGAGGCAGGGACGAGGGAGGGAGCGGCGCGGTGGAGGGAGAGGGACGAATCGAAGTAGTCTGGCGAGAGGGAGGGGGAAGGAGCGGCGCGGTGGTGTATGTATGGGGGAATATTACTAATGGCGCACCCCCAGGCGGTGCGCCATTAGAATGTTTTTTTCATAGCAATGGCGCACCAGCGCGACAGTGCGCAAGAAGTATTCTTTTTTTAGATAGCAATGGCGCACCAGCCACCCGTGCGCCATAAGTAAGAATTTTTTTATTATTTTAATAAAAATGAATATGAATATGAAACAGTAATATTTTTTTATAAAAATAGTAATAATTGTTGTTTAACAACAATTGTAGTCTACACTTTTTTATTATTATTTTTTTAAAAATGAATATGAATATGAAATAGTAATATTTTTTTACAAAAACAGTAATAATTTTTTTAAAAATATCATCAAATTTGTTATTTGAAAATATCATCGGCGGCGGCAGTTGAGCGGGGGACGGTGCGGGGGGTGCTCGTCGGTGGCGGTGGAGCGGGGGAGGGTGCTGGGGGTGCTCGTCGGCGGCGGTGGAACTACATATGTACGTGGCGACCGAGAAGCACCGCATATACCCTCTCCCAGCTGTGAGGGTCAACCTGGAACATGATCCCTTGGATCTGTTGGTGAAGGCCTTCGAGATGAGCGGGCGGTTATGGCTCGCCGTAAAAGTGCCCGGCTTCCCTCCGACTCTTCAGTTATGGGTTATGTCTCTGCCACCGCAGGACCAGCGGGCCAACAGTGACGACAAAAAGTTGTGCTAGGATTTGCACTACAACTTCACCGTATACTACACCAACAATAATGTACCAACTAGCGTTTGGTTTGACAATGGCGAGAAGACGTTGTGCGTCAGGCAAGGGGATGTCTTGTTCAAGCATGGCACGAGAGGACGCTCGCCGGAGCCATATCGATATTCTTATTGCCCAGAATGCGACCAGCGACTCGAGCTGCCGCCAACACCGTCAAACTACATATGGAACATTTTGGGGGGGCTATTGCCCCAGCTTGCAAAGAAAAAAATATATACTAATGGCGCACCGTGGCAGAGTGCGCCATTACTAGTTTAAACTAGTAATGGCGCACTTTGCAATGGTGCGACATTAGTAGTTTTGCAAAAAACAGAATAAAAAAATACAGTAGTGGCACACTCCATGGTTGGTGCGCCATTACTAGTTAGAACTACTAATGGCGCACTTTGCCCGGATGCGCCATTAGTATGTTTGTAAACATGAAATAAAATTGTTACTTGTGCCGCACCTTGTGCCCGGTGCGCCATTAGTATCTACCACACTAATGGCGCATCGCCACATGGTGCGCCATTAGTATATAGTAGTGGCGCACCACTTCTCTCGTGCGCCATTAGTGTCAATTTCATCTATAGCCCTTTTCCTCGTAGTGCGGGCACGGCTTTTGAAAGTTCAAAACCCTGTAGGGGTGTCCCAACTTAGCCCATCAAAAGCTCTCACGGTCAACGAAGGATATTCCTTCTCCCAGGACGACCCGATCAGACTCGGAATCCCGGTTACAAGACATTTCGACAATGGTAAAACAAGACCAGCAAAGCCACGCGATGTGCCGACAAATCCCAATAGGAGTCGCACGTATCTCATTCTCAGGGCAACACCAGATGAGACAGGCTACAAGTAAAACAAAACCTCGAGTTTCCCCGAGGTGGCCCCGTAGGCGGCTCAGTTCGGACCAACACTCAGAGGAGCACTGGCCGGGGGGGGGGGGAGTTAAAATAAGATGACCCTCGAGTCTGCAGAACCCAAGGGAAGGTATATGGTGGTAGGTAGGCAAATGGTAAAACCAAGGTTGGACCTTGCTGGAGGAGTTTTATTCAAAGCGAACTGTCAAGGGGTTCCCATAACACCCAACCGCGTAAGGAACACAAAATCAAGGAACATAACACCGGTATAATGGAAACTTGGGCGGCAAGAGTGGAACAAAACACCAGCCATAAAGCCAAGATTTCCACCCTTTACCGAGTATATAGGTGCGTTAAAGTAAACACGATATAATAATGATATCCCAACAATAATCACGTTCCAACAAGGAACAAACTCCATCTTCACTTGCAACTAGCAACGCTATAAGAGGGGCTGAGCAAAGCGGTAACATAGCCAAACAATGGTTTGCTAGGAAACGTGGGTTAGAGGCTTGACATGGCAATATGGGAGGCATGATAAAGCAAGTGGTAGGTAACGTGTCATAGCAATAGAGCGAGCAACTAGCTAGCAAAGATAGAAGTGATTTCGAGGGTCTGGTCATCTTGCCTGCAAAGTTCTCCGAGTTGGCGTAAGATTGATCCTCGTAAGTGTACTCAACAGGTTCCTTGATCACGAACTCGTCTTCTGGCTCCACCCAAGGCAAGAACACAAGCAAAGGAAACCCCAATCAACCACGGTGCAATGCGCAAACAACATGATGCAATACATGGCATGATATGTGGGATGTGGTATTCAATGCATATGCGTGCTTTGGAAGGAAAATATTGAACCAGGCCTCAACTTGGCAAACCAAGTGTGCCGCTGGAAAGATTAGTTGATTTCGGTCGAAATTGATATAAAGATCACCGGAATCGGATGCACGGTTTGCAAATGGCAAGCAAAACAAGAATGTCACGATTCTGCGATTAACAGCACGACGCCATCTAGAATGCACTTTAACATAGCGACAAAGCACATGGCGGTGATCTACTCAAGATGCTTGACAAAAGATGAACGCAGAGCTACGGCTAAATCACACAAGAGCAGGTTCAAGCAAGCATGGCAAAAGTGCAAAAGATATCAGCATCTCAGACTTGGTGAAAATACTAACATGCCAGGAATTAACATCAGGAAGCAATGTTTAGAGCAAGATAACAACATGCTATAGGAACATGACATAGCAAACAAAGGAATGGCATGAAACTACTCAAAGCATATAACAAAAGTCCCTTACTGACCATAAGCCAAAAAGGATCAGAAGATATGATGGCACCCATGTAAACATAGCAAGTTTCATTAACAGATTCAGACTTAGCAGAAAACTGGACATGGCAAAAACAGAGTTATGAAGGCATGTTTGCGAGCTCGATGCACTCAACACAAGGCATTTCAAGACAAACTAAGAATAGTACCAGCAAGAAGGCATGATTAAGAAGCTAAACATGGCAAAAACAATCTCATAGCATGCATGGATCAACTACAAACAACCTTGGCAAAATTGATTAACACCTAAACAATATGCCAGGAACATTTTATAACAAAAGTAGAGAAAAATTGAGTCATGCTAGGCTACTCCATAAATGCAAATAGGGACATGAACATACTCAAAAGAAACATGAATCACTCTGTAGCATCATGAATACATGGCATAAAAGTAATAGCAGGGAAAAGTCTTGGTTAAATTCTAAGTCCCTAAAATCAGCAACATCGCGAGAGCTACTTTGCATGCTTGTGCTAGTCACCACATTGATCACAAAAATACATGGCATACACCCCTGTAAAGATTGCATGGCATAGCCCAAAACACATGTAGATCTCATGCTCACATGCAGCACAGAATAAGCATGGCAAAAATGACAAATGCTCATAAACTGATAAGAAACAGGAACTAACATTATGAAGCACTCTTGCAACAGTCATTTGGGAATCAAGATGGACTCAAACAAGCATGGTGCAATGGAACAAAATGAAGAGGACATCATGATGAACATTTCGATATATGGCACGCACAAAACGGCTCTACGGACATGAAGCTATGATAAGAGGAACAGGGGATAAAAATAAAGCAGAGGACAGGGACTTAGTGGAATTTATACCCTCCGAAAACTGGACGGGACGGATCGGGACCAGGAGATCCGGGGGACGGAGAGCCGCGTTTGGATTAGGGAACGCGGTCGTCCCGGGACGAGGGGATCCCGGCGCGGGGTCGAGGACGACCGGGGCAGCGGCGGCGCATCGACTCTCCGGCGAGGTCGAAGGAGGCTCGGGAGTCGACGGAGAGGCGAGCCCAGACCGGATCGGACCGGATCCGGATGGTGGGGTGGCGGATCGGTAGCGGGGTGAGGTCCGGCAGGCGAGGTGCACCGGGCGGCGAGGCGGAGCAGCGCGCGGCGCTGTGGAGTGGCGGCGCCGGCGGCGACCTTGGATGGCGGCGGGGCAAAGGAACTCGCGGCAGGGAGGAGCCGGGCGGCGCGGGATCCGGGCCCGGGCGGGCCGGATCTGGGACAAGCGGGCCCGCGGGCCCGCGGCAGTGGTAGGCCTAGGGAGGGCGACGTGGCGGCGGCGGATTCGTCTGGGACGGCGGCGCGGACATGTCTGGCGCGGGGGCGGACATGTCCGGTGGCGCGAGGAGGAAGAAGACTAGGGTTCATCCGCGAAATTCGGAGGTGGGGGCTTATATATAGCTAGAGGGAGCTAGGAGAGTCCAAATGAGGTGTGGTTTGTGGCCACGCGATCGTGATCGAACGACCGAGAGAGGATGGAGGGGGTTTGGATGGGTTAATGGGCCACTTTGGAGGGGTGTTGGGCTGCAACACACGAGGCCTTTACGGTTCCCCGGTTAACCGTTGGAGTATCAAACGAACTCCAAATGGCACAAAACTTGACAGGCGGTCTACCGGTTGTGTACCAAGGCCGCTTGGCAAATCTCGGTCCATTCTGAGAAAGTTTAAAACTTGCACACGAAAAGAGGCAAAAGGGGGCGCCGGATGACATAGGAGTGCCGGATTGCAAAACGGACAACGGGGAAAATGCTCGGATGCATGAGACAAACACGTATGCAAATGCGATGCACATGATGACATGATATGAAATGCATGACACACAAACAAATGACAAGGCAACAACAACGAATAACTAGAAGACACCTAGCACAACGGTCTCGGGGCGTTACAACATCTTATCTCCTTTAGGCAGTGAGGTTATGATTTCTTGTGATGTGGCATTTTTTCACGTTATATGTTATAATCCGGTGCTTTAGATCAAAATAACAACAACTGCGCCTCCGGGGCACGTGCATGAAGACTTCTGACAGCAATTGCCGAGGTAAAGCCGGCTACGGTCGGTAGACAAAAGAAAACTAGTACTCCACTATATAGGCAGGAGCCTCCGCACTTGCTTGCTAGTGTTTCTATCTTCACATTGTCTCGTCCTCTCCAGATCTAAACACGGCGGTGGCCACACTCTCTCTCTGTCTACTCACCTCTGGTCACATATCCAGTGGATCCTCTCCGCCGGGGAAGGTGAGAAGGTGCAACGTTCACGTGGTCGTCCTCGGCGACGGCTCTTACCCACTACCGGCGCCTCCCGATCAGCGTGCCTTGCCGTTCTCTCCCAAGCATCACTGGCGAGGGAGGGCCCCCCACCCCTTCTCCCTCGCTGCCATAGTGTGGGCAGATCTGGCCTCCCGCCGCCCACCTAGCGACATCCCGGCGACCCTCGGGTATAACTTCCTTCGAAACCGGCCTTGCTCTACTTCCCGAGCTCCTGACGTCGCTGCATTTGTATCTTTTACGATTTCTCAGGCCCCCTCGTGTAGATAGGATCGATCGGCTGTTCGAAAACCACCTAATTTTTTACTGTTAGGAGGTAAAAGTAGTTCATGCACTCAAATCTAGTAGTAATTGGTTCAAACAAGGAAGAAATGCGGTGGGGGTGGGGGAAGATTTGTTACCTAAATCTAGGACTTGGTCGAAAGAGGAAATAATGGGGGCGAAAAGTAGTAGAGACTGGCTATCCAGCTGGTCTCTAGGACTAAAGGGAAATAAAGAGAACGCGGTACAAAGTCAATATAAACCCGATCTATTGGTTGAAAAAGGAAAGAAAGTGGGGACTGGGGGACAAGTCAACAGAGTAAGTCCAGCACTAGATTTGCTACTCTCACATAGTATAAGGTGGCTATGTACCGAACAAAAATGGGACCAACCTAGATATCCTCTTTTGATGTTTGTTGCCCCGAGCCGCTCTTATGTAATGCCACTGGTAAAATGTAGCAGTCGCACTATTAAAACTAAGGACAAGTTAAACCAATGTTGTTTTCAATGTAATGCCTCCAGTAATATGAATCGATGGCACTTTTTTTCATGTCCTACTAAATTTTCCATTAAGATAAGTTGCTTCTTTTCGTTAGAGATGCAACAGTCCTGGTCTGCCTACTCTCCAGGAGCTTCACAACCAACCTTGATGTTGCTCAATTTTATTGCAACTAATGAAGAAGCTCTACAGGTTTCGTTTTCTGATGGAAATGGAACCGGGGCTGGAGCCCTTTTCTTAAAAAAAGAAGAAGAAGCTGCTAGCTCATGGGACATTGCTTCATTTTAGGTGAACTACACCAAAAGGTCCCATGAATTGAATCATCCATGTTGGTGACTGGTGTCATCCCTTCTACGATGGTGTTGACTGCAGATATGGTTCCCATCACGAGGTATGTTCCTTTTTGGTCTGACCGTTTTCCAAAGATCTTGCATGTTGATCCTGCTCTTGTGCTAGTGTTTTGGCACTGCCATGATAAAGCAGTAATGTTATTATTTTGCACCTTAATCTAGTGGCACTATTAATTTGAGGCAATGTTTTGGCACTGCTACTGCCACTGTCTTTTATATATCGAAAGGAGGGGTTCCCTCCGATTTCATTAAAGAAACCCAACCATAGAGAACCATTCTCCGACAACATCTTAGTGTAAACGGGGAGTTATGCAACTACTACTAGAATGGACTGGGTACTAGTAGGATACATGTTCGCCACATAAGCTAGGCAGGTAGGGGGATGCAGCACCAGCTCGACCAAGTTTGGATTACAACCCAAATGCTACCACAGAAACATTAGGGGGAAGGTAGGGACTGAAAGAGCCAGCTTCAGCATCCCAGTCTAAGCACCCCCGGCCTTCATCCTTGCGACGCACGGTACACCTCATTTGCCACCTGCTCGACCCTAGTGTCACTGATAAAATGAAGTAATAATACAGTTAAAATAGAGCGAGTGTCCTCTCTATCATTTCATTTCCAATGTAGATAAAGAAAGTGCTTCTCTTTGTTAATGTATGTTTCATCAACTAGTCCCATTGTTAATGTTTAAGCGTTTCTGCAAACTGGGGTGCTTAATTTTAGTTGATGTGCAGAAAAATAGAGATCTGAATGTCTCAAGGCCCCTCCTTGTACTACTGATGTACACTGATGTTCATCAATGGTACAAGGTGTATCGGGGAGACTTGGGTCGATTCCAGTATGATGTAATATTTTCATCTATTTATTAGTGTATGTTTCATCAACTAGAGCCACTATAATCTAATCACGCCTTTTCATTATCTGTGCAAACAGGGTTATTCAGCTGCATTTTGGTGGAACTGCACAAATGTACGGATGGAACCGGCATATATGCATAGTGCGAGGTGCCAAGTAAAAATTACCGACACCAACCCTGCTCCATCTAAGCATTGGCATCCACCACCATCAGTGGGATGTGTGGCGCTCACTATGGACGGATCTTTCTCGGCAACAAATCCTCTAACCAAATACTAGTAGCTTAGACTTAAAAAAATACTAGTAGCTTATATTGGCAGTTTTCTAGGGGTGTACTCTTTTTTGAAAGAAGCACCAATATATTTTTCTTTATTTGTACATAGTGTCACAACTTTGACCGAAAGGTCCAGAGCTATTTTAGGTTGATTGGCGTAGTACTCGGAGACTGATTGTAAGCATGATTTTTATTAGTTGTCACACTGATTGTAAGCATGAGCAGATGGAAGATTAGGTTAGTGTGAAGCTTACCTTAAACCCTACCGACACCGTTGAAATGAGGCGAGTGTCGAGGGAACCGTGGAGAATGGCGAGGAAGCGACGTTGAGCCATCCGACCTCCTCTTGCAGTGGGAGAATGAATACTCCTGTGGCTCCGGCTGGCTCTGCACCCTCTGTCATGGTTCTGAGTCGGACGGTAGAATGGGGTGTGGGAATGTAGAGGCAAGATCCTAAATATGGAGGAGTTGTACACACGAGTTTTACGAGTTCAGGCCCTTCTCGGAGGAAGTAACATCCCTACGCCTTGGTGCCCGGAGGCGGTCGACTGGATTATATGCGTGTGTGTTATAGACGGTGCGAACCCTTGTCCCTGAGGAGGGGGGTGGCTTATATAGAGTTTGCCAGACCCCTCCCGCCCTCAGTTTCAAAGGGTTTAAGGTACATAAAGATGGGGACGTTACTGGTAACGCCTACAATAAAGATACATAATGACCATTAAAGCTATGGCTTAATTCCCGACCATTGCAGAGTGGAGTGGCTCTAGATTTTCTGGTAGTCGAGTGATTGTCCATACGGTCGAGTGTCTTCGAGGCTGTCGAGTGGAACATAGCTTCATGGTCGAGTGGATGATGATTTTTCTTCGAATGCTTCTGGTTCTTTTAGGGATTTCCATGGGGAGGGTATCTTGGACAGATCCATGACCCTACCCTAGGTACATAGCTTCATCATTATCCCCCGAATGGATCAGGGTTTGAGTGAGGAAGGAGTTCAGAACACTTCCAACTCATTTTTCGTGCTATGAGCATATCTTGTTCTGGATCAATGAACTGAGATGATGACAGCAACTTCTTTTTCAGTCGCTGATATCTACTACACAACCTTCTTCTTGTAGACGTTGTTGGGCCTCCAAGTGCAGAGGTTTGTAGGACAGTAGCAAATTTCCCTCAAGTGGATGACCTAAGGTTTATCAATCTATGGGAGGCGTCGGATGAAGATGGTCTCTCTCAAGCAACCCTGCAACCAAATAACAAAGAGTCTCTTGTGTCCCCAACACACCCAACACAATGGTAAATTGTACAGGTGCACTAGTTCGGTGAAGAGATGGTGAAACAAGTGGTATATGGATAGTAGATAAAGGTTTTTGTAATCTGAAATAATAAAAACAGCAAGGTAACGAATGATAAAAGTGAGCGTAAACGGTATTGCAATGCTAGGAAACAAGGCCTAGGGTTCATACTTTCACTAGTGCAAGTACTCTCAACAATAATAACATAATTGGATCACATAACTATCCCCCAACATCCAACAAAGAGTCACTCTAAAGTCACTAATAGCGGAGAACAAACGAAGAGATTATGGTAGGGTACGAAACCACCTCAAAGTTATTCTTTCCAATCAATCCGTTGGGCTATGCCTATAGATGTCACAAACATCCCTGGAGTTTGTACTAGAATAACACCTTAAGACACAAATCAACCAAAACCCTAATGTCACCTAGATACTCCAATGTCACCTCAAGTATCCGTGGGTATGATTATAGGATATGCATCACACAATCTCAGATTCATCTATTCAACCAACTCATAGAACCACAAAGAGTGCCCCAAAGTTTCTACTGGAGAATTATGACGAAAACGTGTGCCAACCCTTATGCATAGGTTCATGGGCGGAACCCGCAAGTTGATCACCAAAACATACATCAAGTGAATCACGTGATATCCCATTGTCACCAAAGATATCCACTGCAAGACATACATCAAGTGTTCTCAAATCTTTAAAGACTCAATCCGATAAGATAACTTCAAAGGGGAAACTCAATTTATTACAAGAGAGTAGAGGGGGGAGAAAACATCATAAGATCCAACTATAATAGCAAAACTCGTGATACATCAAAATCATATCACCTCAAGAACACGAGAGAGAGATCAAACACATAGCTACTGGTACATACCCTCAGCCCCGAGGGAGAACTACTCCCTCCTCGTCATGGAGAGCATCGGGATGATGAAGATGGCCACCGGAGAGGGGTTCCCCCTCCGGCAGGGTGCCAGAACGGGTCTAGATTGGCTTTCGGTGGCTACGGAGGCTTCTGGCGGCGGAACTCCCGATCTATTGTGCCCACAGATGTTTTTAGGGTATATGGAGATATATAGGCGGAAGAAGTACGTCAGGGGGCCACGAGGGGCTCACGAGGGTGGATGGTGCATCCAGGGGGTGGGCGCGCCCCCCTACCTCGTGACCTCCTCGCAGATCCCCCGACGTGCACTCCAACTCTTCTGGGCTTCTTTCCTTCCAAAAATGAGTTCCGCGAAGTTTCAGGTCAATTGGACTCCGTTTGGTTTTCCTTTTCTTCAAAACCCTAAAACAGGGTAAAAATAGAAACTGGCACTGGGCTCTGGGTTAATAGGTTAGTCCCAAAAATGATATAAAAGTGTATAATAAAGCCCATAAACATTCAAAACAGTAAATAATATAGCATGGAGCAATCAAAATTTATAGATACGTTGGAGACGTATCAGCATCCCCAAGCTTAATTCCTGCTCGTCCTCGAGTAGGTAAATGATAAAAACAAAATTTTTGATGCGGAGTGCTACGTGGCATAATTTCAATGTGATTCTTCTTAATTGTGGTATGAATATTCAGATCCGAAAGATTCAAGACAAAAGTTCATATTGAAATAGAAATGATAATACTTCAAGCATACTAACTAAGCAATTATGTCTTCTCAAAATAACATGGCCAAAGAAAGTTCATCCCTACAAAATCATATAGTTTCGTCATGTTTCATTTTCGTCACATAAGAATGCTCTCATCATGCACAACCCCGATGACAAGCCAAGCAATTGTTTCATACTTTAGTAATCTCAAACCTATAAAATTTCACGCAATACATGAGCGCGAGCCATGGACATAGCACTATGGGTGGAATAGAATATAATGAGGGGGTTATGTGGAGAAGACAAAAAAGGAGAAAGTCTCACATCAACGAGGCTAATCAATGGGCTATGGAGATGCCCACCGATTGATGTTAATGCAAGGAGTAGGGATTGCCATGCAACGGATGCACTAGAGCTATAAATGTATGAAAGCTCAACAAAAGAAACTAGTGGGTGTGCATCCAACTTGCTTGGTCATGAAGACCTAGGGCACTTGAGGAGGCCCATTGTTGGAATATACAAGCCAAGATCTATAATGAAAAATTCCCACTAGTATATGAAAGTGACAAAACAAGAGACTCTCTACTATGAAGATCATGGTGCTACTTTGAAGCACAAGGGTGGCAAAGGATAGTAGCATTGTCCCTTCTCTCTTTTTCTCTCATTTTTTGGGGCCTTCTCTTTTTTATAGCCTTTCTCTTTTTTTGGGCCTTCTCTTTTTTATGGCCTTTCTCTCTTTTTTTATTTATTTATTCCTCACTTGGGACAACGCTCTAATAATGATGATCATCACACTTCCATTTATTTACAACTCGATACTAGAACAAAGATGACTCTATATGAATGCCTCCGGCGGTGTACCGGGATATACAATGAATCAAGAGTGACATGTATGAAAGAATTATGAATGGTGGCTTTGACACAAATACTATGTCAACTACATGATCATGCTAAGCAATATGACAATGATGAATGTGTCATGATGAACGGAGTGATGGAAAGTTGCATGGCAATATATCTCAGAATGGCTATGGAAATGCAATAATAGGTAGGTATGGTGGCTATTTTGAGGAAGATATAAGGAGGTTTATATTATGTGTGACAGAGCGTATCATATCACGGGGTTTGGATGCACCGGCGAAGTTTGCGCCAACTCTCAATGTGAGAAAGGGCAATGCACGGTACCGAAGAGGCTAGCAAGGATGGAAGGGTGAGAGTGCGTATAATCCATGAACTCAACATTAGTCATAAAGAACTCACATACTTATTGCAAAAATCTACAAGTCATCAAAAACCTCGGCACTACGCGCATGCTCCTCGGGGGATAGATTGGTAGGAAAAGACCATCGCTCGTCCCCGACCGCCACCCATAAGGAGGACAATCAAATAACCCCTCATGTTTCAAATTTGTTACACAATGTTTACCATACGTGCATGCTACGGGACTTGCAAACTTCAACACAAGCATTTCTCAAATTCACAACTACTCAACTAGCACGACTTTGATATTATTACCTCCATATCTCAAAACAATCATCAAGCATCAAACTTCTCTTAGTATTCAATACTCTATATGAAAGTTTTTACTAATATTGTATACCTAGCATATTAGGATTTTAAGCAAATTACCATGCTATTTAAGACTCTCAAAATAATCTAAGTGAAGCATGAGAGTTCATCTATTTCTTAAAAATAAAACTACCACCATGCTCTAAAAGATATAAGTGAAGCACTAGAGCAAATGACAAACTACTCCGAAAGATATAAGTGGAGCTAAATGAGTAGTCAAATAATTATGCAACTATGTGAAGACTCTCTAACATTTAAGAATAACAAACATCATGTGAAGAAACAAAAACTTAGGATCAACCGAAACTAATCGATAATTGTTGAAGAAGAATGGTGGGATGCCAACCGAGGCATCCCCAAGCTTAGCTGCTTGAGACTTCTTGAAATATTATCTTGGGGTGCCTTGGGCATCCCCAAGCTTGAGTTTTTGTGTCTCCTTAATTCCTCTCATATCAAGGTCTCCCTAAATCTTGAAAGCTTCATCCACACAAAACTCAACAAGGACTTGTGAGATAAGTTAGTATAAACCATTGCCAAAACCTTATCATACTCTACTGTAGCAAATCACTAAAATTATTATTCAACATTGCATACTAAATGCCTCTGCATATTTAATAGTCCTATCCTCAAATAGAATCATTAAAGAAGCAAACATATGCAAACAATGCAAACATGACAGCAATGTGCCTAAACAGGACAGTCTGTAAAGAATGCAGAAACATCCATACTTCCCTAGCTCCAAAAATTTTGAAAGAAAATTCCCACAGGATTAAATTTATCATATCTTAATATGAAAAAGGTTTCAACATTTTATCACATTCTAAATTTTCTAGGGAATTATTGCAACAGCGGTAAACTTTCTGTTTTCAAACAGCAACATGTGGACTTCTAAAATAGGCATAGTAAAGGCTATCAATGCCACTTTTAATGAAATAAAAGATGCAAAACATTGTTCTAAATAACAGCAAGCAAATACTAACAAAATAAATTGACGCTCCAAGCAAAACACATATCATGTGGTGAATAAAAATAGAGCTCCAAATAAAGTTACGGATGAACGAAGACCAAAGAGGGGATGCCTTCCGGGGCATCCCCAAGCTTTGGCTCTTGGCTATCCTTGAATATTACCTTGGGGTGCCTTTTTAATCCCCAAGCTTAGGCTCATGCCACTCCTTATTCCATAGTCCATCGAATCCTTACCCAAAACTTGAAAACTTCACAACACAAAACCTAACAGAAAACTCGTAAGCTCCGTTAGTATAAGAAAATAAATCACCACTTCAAGGTACTGTAATGAACACTTTCTTTATTTATATTTGTGTTAAACCTACTTTATTCCAACTATCTATGGTTTATAAACTCTTTTACTAGCCATAGATTCATCACAATAGTAAACAACACATGAAAAAAAGAATCTGTCAAAAACAGAACAGTCTGTAGTAATCTGGATCAAACGTATACTTATGGAACGCATAAAATTCTCCAATAAATTGCTGGACCTGAGTAATTTGCCTATTAATGAACTGCAAAAATAATTAACTAATTTTCAATCTCCAATTAAAAATGGCAGCAATTCTCGTGAGCGCTAAAGTTTCTGTTTTTTACAGCATGATCAACAAGACTGTCCCCAAGTCTCCCAAAGGTTCTACTTGGCACAAACACTAATTAAAAGCATAAAACCACATCTAAACAGAGGCTAGATGAATTATTTATTACTAAACAGGAACAAAAATATAGTTGGGTTGCCTCCCAACAAGCGCTATTGTTTAATGCCCCTAGCTAGGAATGATGATTTCAACGATGCTCAGATAAAAGATAAGAATTGTAATATAAAGAGAGCATCATGAAGAATATGACTAACACATTTAAGTCTAACCCACTTCCTATGCATAGTGATTTTGTGAGCAAACAACTTATGGGGACAAGACTCAACTTGCATAGGAAGGTAAAACAAGCATAACTTCAAAATTTTAAGCACATATAGAGGAAACTTGATATTATTGCAATTCCTACAAGCATATATTCCTCCCTCATAATAATTTTCAGTAGCATCATGAATGAATTCAACAATATAACCAACACTTAAAGCATTCTTTTCATGATCTACAAGCATAGAAAATTTACTACCCTCCACATAAGAAAAATTCTTCTCATGAATAATAATGGGAGCAAACTCAACAAAATAACTATCATGTGATTGAAAATTAAGATAAAGATGACAAGTTTCATGGTTATCATTATTTTTAAAGCATGCGTGTGTCGGTGTACAAAAAGAGGGGTACACTTTTTTGTACCCCTATAACTGTGCATGGGCAGTCTGAGCAACGGGCACCACCACACCAAGCAAGGCAAGGGAGGTGAGCCAGGGTAAGACCGAAGCTCAAGAGAACTAGAACGACGCCAAGGACAAGACCACGAAGATCAAAGGGGACGAAACGGACTCCCCCGACAAGATCCTTGCTTGGAGACAGTTTATCAACCCCGGCAAGACCCTTGCCGCAGCAACTCGCCCCACACCTACGGAGCAAATCACCCTTGAGTCCACTGCCCCCATGGGGCAAGGATTCGGGAAACATCCACATGGTGGCATGTAGATCTTTGTGAAGACATTCAAGATCAGATACACACTATAGAAGATGACTACCCTTGGCGGGATCCCAACCGAGGAAAACCACCAGGCCCCCAGCAAGCACCTTGTCGGGGATGACAGCAGGCGCCTCGGCAAAACCCTTGCCGGGGCCCCGACAAGTCCCTTGCCATGGACATCCGCAGGACCACCACCAGGCCCATGCCGACTAAACCTCCACCGCCGTTCGCATGCAGCTGCCGACCCAACCAGCTAGGAAGGCACCTGCGTGGTGGCATGCAGATCTTCGTGAAGACCCACCACTGCGCCACCTCAGCTGCCTGCCTACCTACATGGCTTCGCAGGCATCGCCGGCCAGGGCGCGTGTCGACATAAGAAGGAGCGGCGACGGACGAGACAGATCTCTCCCCCGTCCCCGATAAAGCAAGGACACCTAAGCAAGACACATTAAATGCGCCTTGTCATGTAATGCGAGGGATAACCTCGCATCACTGTACCCTTTCTACCTCCTGTGTGCCACTGTGGCAACCCCTTTTTCTATAAAAGGAGGCCCGAGGCGACCAGGAGAAGGATTTGGGCTTTTTGGAGCTATTCACGCCCCATAGCTAGCTCAAGAACACAGATATAAAATCCACCAAAGCAGGAGTAGGGTTTTACGCATCCTCGCGGCCCGAACATGGATAAACCAACCGTGTGCTATCTGTTTGATCCGCTCTTCTCACGACCCCGCGCCCCGCTAACCACAGTAGGGATTCTTGTGATCCCATAGGTGTCGTTCCCACCGACATCTTTGGCGTGCCAGGTAGGGGCACACAATTGTGAGAATCGGCTTTAGCAGTTAGTTCGGCGCTTTCATCATCATGGCACCCAATAAGAAGAAGACAGTGGCAGTTGGCCAGTCGGAAGCCGGACAGCCCGTCCCGATGCGGGCGAGCAGCGGACCGGTCGCAGAAAGGACCCGGGGCGCTGCTCGCGAACACCAACACCATCCCAGCAGCCAGAGTTTGGGAGGGGGCGATGTTTGTGCGCCTGGTAACGGGCCACACGTCGCCAAATCCAAAGGCAGAGCCAAGCCCTTCGTGGGTGGAGCGGGGCCTTCCAAGGTCATCGCCGCCCCGCCCGAAGGCGGCGCAAGGGCCTCCAAGACTCCCACGCCAGCGCCAACAGCGCGCTCCTCCCAGGCAGCGCGCAACGAACGGCGTAATCACACCGAAGATCCCGGGCGTCACTACGGGAAGAGCCCCGAGCGCCACTCCCGCGACGTAGAAGACCTGCCCACTCGCCGAGGCGCTGGTGAAAACGGCATGCGACCGCGGGGTCATGATAGAGCTCCTTCTAACATGGTCAGAAGTCGAAGCGCGTCGCTATCCGTGCAGGTTTCGCCGCCACCGACGCCAGCAGAGGCCGTGGCGCGCGCGCAGTTGCTCCTCGACTTTCCTCCCACTACGGGGAAACTCGACGAATGGAGAGCCACTATCTAAAGCCTTGTTGCAGTGGCCAACAAAGACGAACAAAGTCCAGTGGGGCCCCCGGGTTGACGCTCCGATGGAGTCCCGCGGACCAGTGGCGGAAAAGCCGGCGGCACCGCGACCATGTTGCATTCACCTCTTCCCCATCCGATACCGTGGACGCCGTCTCGTCGCCACGCCGTGGGCGACGACATCTCCATAGCATCGTCTGACCCGCGGACCCACTGTGACCAGCGCCAAGTTCTTCGGGAACGAGCCCATGAAGACGCTCGAACCACTATCGAGTGCCGGCGCGGAGCGCGCCACCAGTCTGACAGGCGAGCAGGGCCTGCTGTGAACCACCCGGCCCCGAAGAGCCCTGGAGGCCTACCTTACGAGGTAGGCTGTCCGGCTTTTACCCGTGAGCTGCGGCAGTTCCAGTGGCCCACCCACCGCACCTTCAAACCTGACGTTGGCGAAAAGTACAACGGCAAGACTCACCCATCTGAGTTCCTCAGCATCTACACCATCGCAATGCAAGCCGCCGGAGCCCGCGACGATAAGGTGCTTGTGAATTACTTTACATTGGCTCTTAAACCCAACGCCATGTCGTGGTTGATGCACTTGCCGGTAGACTCTATTTCCTCTTGGTCGGATTTGTGCCATGAGTTTGTGGGCGCCTTTACTGGAGGTCACCAAGCCCATGGCCAAGCAAGCGACCTGCATGTCATTTCCAAGAAGGGAGGCGAGAGTCTGCGCAAGTATATACAGAGGTTCAGCCAGGTACAGTACAATATCCCTGATGTTCACCCTGCCGCCATCATCAGCGCGTTCCATCAGAACGTGCATAACTGCAAGATGCACGAAGAACTGGCAATGAACAAGGTGAAAGATGTGGCAGAACTCTATGTTCTTGCTGACAGATGTGCCCGAGCTAAAGAGGGAAGGAAGTACCCCGGCGAAGATGCCGGCATCGAAACCGACTCCTCAGATGAGGATACTGCCGGCCCGGCGAAGAAAGGCCGACACCACAACAGGAAGCGCAAAGGTAAAGCTCTGCTTGCCGTCGAGGGATCTGACGACGCTGGCTCCGCCAAGAAAACCAAGGCAGATGACCCCTGCAAGGAAATTGCCGGATGTGTCGCCTGCCGGGCCTTGGCGGCTGCCGAGAAGCCAGGAAACTCCGACAATCAATACTGCAAGATCCATCGCACCAAAGGCCATGATCTTCAGAACTGCCAACAGGTTGAGCTCCTTGCTGAGAAGCAGAGGGCTCAATATGAGAGGCGGGACAAGGAGAAAGGCCAGGACGGTGCTGAGGGGTCCGGCAAGAAGCGTGACGGCCAGGCGGGCCGTCGCGGCAAAGATAAACAGCGGGAGAGGCCCGCCCGGGGCCGTGACAAAAAGCCAGAAGACGATGATCATGAAGAGGACGATGAGTCTGGTGACCAAGAATTTCAGAAAGCTACAGAGGCCATGTGTGTCGATGGCGGCGCCTCGTTGCATACCTCTCACCGCCAGCTTAAACAGTGGGTGCATGAGATTACAGCGACGGAACCGTCGTTTGATGCCCGAAGGCCGCTGAAGTGGTCCAGCACACCTAGGCCTATCATTTTTGACACTAAGGATCACCCTGATCGCACTACCGCAGTCGAGTGCTTGCCATTGTTGGTTTCACCAACAATACGCAACCTCAAGGTGACAAAGATGCTAGTCGATGGCGGGGCCGGTCTGAACTTAATCTCGCCTGCCGTGATCGAGAAATTGCAGATTCCTGATGAAGACCCCGAAGAGACGGGCACGTTTCAGGGGGTCAACCCGGGAAGAAGTCAACCAAAGGGAAAGGTCACATTGCCCGTGACTTTTGGGAGTGATCTGAACTACAGGACAGAAAGGATTGTGTTCGACGTTGCCAAGATCCCCTTGCCTTACAACGGGATCCTTGGCCACCCAGCACTGGCCAAGTTCATGGCGGCGTCACATTACGCCTACAACACCCTGAAGATGTCGGGGCATGTTACGATCATCACCGTCCCATCAGACAAGAAGGATGCGCAAATTAGCGCTGACCAACTCTACCAACAAGCAGTTGTAGCAGCCGCCACTGGAAAGGTGCTTGCTCCTGCCGCTGGAGCCCCGGGAAGGCAAAAGAAGAAGACCGGTGAGACCTCAGGCACCCACTCCGGCGAGCGCACCTCTTCGGAGTGTAGCGCTCCCATCGAGGACGTGCCAGAGAGCTCCGCCGACAGAAACAAGAAGTCCAGGGCCACACCGCCGGGAACCAAGAAGGTTTCTGTCAAGGAGGACGACACGGGAGGAGCTTTTACCATAAGCTCCACCCTTGATGACAAATAGGAAGACGCGCTCGTCACCTTCCTACGGGCGAATGATGATGTGTCTGCATGGCAAGCATCCGACATCCCCGGCGTTCCCAGGGAGGTGATTGAGCACCACCTTGCTGTCTGTCCTCATGCACGGCCCGTCAAGCAGAAGGTCAGAAAGCAAGCTTTGGAACGACAAGAGTTCATCATAGAGGAGATCCGGAAACTGGAGGCAGCTGGTTTGGTAAGAGGAGTGCTCCATCCAACGTGGTTGGCCAATCTGGTGGTAGTGCGCAAGGCAAATGGGAAGTGGAGGCTGTGTATTGATTACACAGATATTAATAAGGCTTGTCCCAAAGACCCCTTCCCGTTGCCGCGCATCGACCAGATTGTTGACTCCATAGTTGGGTGTGATCTGTTGTCATTCCTCGATGCCTACTCCGGCTACCACCAGATCTTCATGACAAGGGAAGATGAAGATAAAACGGCATTCATCACCCCATGTGGTACGTATTGCTTTATACGGATGCCTTTCGGGTTGAAGAGTGCTGGTTCAACGTTTGCAAGGGCGATCCAGATTGGTTTTGAACCCCAGCTCCATAGAAATATGGAAGCTTAAATGGATGATATAGTGGTCAAAACCAAGAACAGGGCAACCCTCATATCAGATTTACAAGAAACATTTGCAAACCTACACAAGATCAATCTCAAGCTGAACCCTGAGAAGTGCGTCTTCGGCGTCCCGTCTGGCAAGCTTCTCGGGTTGTTTGTGTCACAGCGTGGGATAGAGGCCAATCCGGACAAGATCAAAGCTATAGAGCAGATTGAAGCGCCCAAGCGAGTCAAGGATGTGCGTCGGCTTGCTGGTTGCGTTGCCGCCATGAGCAGGTTCATTTCCAAGTCCACCGAGCGCGCCCTTCCCTTTTTCAAGATTTTGAATAAGGCGGGCCCGATGGAGTGGACGCCAGAAGCCGAAGCAGCATTGCAAGATTTGAAGAGGTACCTCTGCTCCGCGCCAATACTAGTTGCGCCTAGGCCACAGGATCCATTGCTGCTATACCTGGCGGCAACGAACCAGGTGGTCAGCGCTGCACTAGTGGCGCAGAGAGAAATTGATGATGAGGTAATAGCAGTGATGGAGCCCGATGCCACCGATGCCGAGACGACGCAGCCAATTGAAGTGTCGCCGAAGAAGAAAATGATGCAGCACCCGGTCTACTTTGTTAGTTCCCTCCTGCAGGGGGCTAGATCGAGGTACTCCGGTGTGCAGAAACTGCTCTTTGGCCTTCTTATGGCCTCGAGGAAGCTGCGTCACTACTTCCAGGCGCACGAAATCACTTTCGTCACTCGCCTCCCTCTTCAACGGATATTGCACAATCCAGACGCAACGGGAAGGATCGTGGAGTGGGCACTGGAACTGTCCAGCTTTGGCCTCAAGTTTGAGAGTACCTCGATGATTCAAAGCCGAGTCCTAGCGGAGTTCGTTGCAGAATGGACCGCGAAGCCTGACGAAGAAACCCAAGAGACTGCTCTCCCCGACAAGGAGGCAAGTTGCGACTAGATCATGTACTTTGATGGAGCTTTCTCCTTACAAGGCGCCGGGGCTGGCGTACTGCTTGTCGCGCCCACCGGAGAGCACCTCAAGTACGTGATCCATATGCACTTCCCTAGGGAGGTGTCAACAAATAATATGGCTGAGTACGAAGAGCTGCATGCCGATCTTAGGATCGCGGCGGACCTCAGAATCAAGAAACTCGTCGTCAGAGGTGACTCACAACTTGTCGTTAAGCAAGTCAACAAGGATTACCAGAGCCCGTTGATGAAGGCCTACGTCGATGAAGTGAGAAAGCTGGAAGTGCGTTTTGATGGTATACAGGCAGAATACGTTCCCCGAGCGGAGAATGATATTGCTGATTACCTGTCAAAACGCGCTGCCCTCAAGCTACCTGTGGAACCAGGTACCTTTGTGCTTCGGCTAACTCAGCCATCCATTGATCCATCGACAGAGCAGAACAAGAGGAGAAAATCAGGGCCCGGCAAGTACTTTCCCGCCGAGCTCCCCGAAGCCGCCGGCAAGGATGCCGGAGACACTGAGCCTGCCAGGTGGTGGCTAGCTCCGACAGAGCATCAAGCTCTTGCAATGGAGACAGCCGCTCCGATAGCGGAGGAAGTGCCTTTAGTCCTCACCGTCGAGCCCCAGGCTCCAGCCTGGGCACAGCATACCGTCTGTTTCCTCCAAACAGGGGAACTTACTGAGGAGCAGGAAGAAGCGGAAAAAGTAGCCCGTCGCTCTACTATGTACTAGTTCGTCGATGACGTCCTGTACAGAAAGAGGCCGAGCGGCGTGAAATTGAAGTGTATCCCTCTAGAGGAAGGACTGAGGCTGTTGGCGGAGATACATGGAGGCATATGTGGACCCCCACATCGGGTTAAGGGCCCTTGCCGGCAAAGCATTTCGGCAAGTCTTCTTCTGGCCCACCGCCCTCCAGGATGCGACGACACTAGTCACTAGGTATGAAGCGTGTCAGTTCCATTCAAAGAAGCTTCATCAGCCAGCTCAAGCCCTTCAAACCACTCCTCTCTCCTGGCCTTTCTCGGTCTAGGGGCTCGACATACTGGGCCCTTTCCCCCGCGTTGCCAGGGGCTTTGAGTACTTGTACGTTGCAATCGACAAGTTCACAAAGTGGCCAGAAGTGGAAGAGGAAGGTCACAACACAATCAGCCATCAAGTTCTTCAAAGGACTGGTGTGCCGTTTTGGTGTACCCAATAGGGTTATCCCCGACAACAGCACACAGTTCACAGGCCACACCTTCATGCAATATATTCGAGACCTCAACAGCAAGGTCTGTTTCACTTCCGTTGCTCACCCACGAAGCAATGGTCAAGCTGAGAGGGCAAATGCTAAAGTACTGCGAGGCCTGAGGACAAAGACCTTTGACAGACTGCACAAGAGTGGAAGGCGCTGGATTGATGAATTGCCAGCGGTTCATTGGTCAATCAGCACAACACCAAATTGAGCCACCGGCCAGACACCCTTTGCCCTGGTATACGGGGCATAAACAGTTCTCCCCATGGAACTCATATACGGGTCACCTCGAGTACTCGCTTATGACAAGCTTGAGCAAGAGCAATTGCGGCAAGATGAAGCAACGCTCCTTGAGGAAGATCGTCTTCGGGCGGCTGTGAGAGCAGCGCGCTACCAGCAAGCCTTGCGCCGCTACCATAGCCGCAAGGTTCATGCCCGAAGCTTTGAGGAAGGCGACCGTGTTCTTCGGCGCGTTCAATCGGCCAAGAATTCCAACAAGTTGACGCCAAAGTGGGAAGGCCCTTATCAGGTAATACGAGTCACCAGGCCCGGCGCAGTCCTCCTGGAGACCGAAGATGCCGTTCCGGTGAGTAACTCCTGGAACATTGAGCATCTTTGCAAGTTTTACCCGTGAGGCACGGCTTGCCGGCCCCCCCGGCAAGCCACCTTTTGTACGAGCCTTGCCGATGACGCATGTAACCCTTTGTACAAAGCCAAGCGCAGACCCTGAGCATAAATAAATGAAGCGCTGGCGCCCTAAGTTATAGCATGCATGCTAGGTCGAGTCTCGTCCTTGGTTAGGGTTGATAGTGCTTAGCGGCGACTAACCCATAGCTTAGAGGTCGAGTGTGCGTCTCTTTGTCTTTCTTTTGTCTTCTTTGGTTCAAAGGACACACAGATATCCGTGCCGAACCAATTGGGGAGAAAAAAGAGGAACAAACCAGCATCTAGCCCCCGGCAAGTCAGTATTTCCGGGGGCTGCAAGAGCAAAGATTCACCCACGGCGAACCAGGGTTGCCGGGGACTGCAGCTTCAGATAAGTTCTTCATCCCTTATCATGCATTCCATTATGGACTGAGGTATGTGAAACCTCGTTTTCCCCTAAGCTACCGTGCTTCCCTAACTCTAGGCCCTAGGGCTCATTCCTGGGGCCAAGTTTGGTCGTAGTCGCGGCAGTGAAAGGATGAAACATGGAGCCTGAACCCGCCTCATCCCTGCCTCCGCCAAAGGCGTGAGGAAGATCGAGCGAAGTGGGGAGACGGCAAGGCCTATTGCCGGGCAAGGAAATGTTTATCTTGAAGATATCAAGGATTTACTCGTTGTGGGTTTCACCCGCAAACAAATGACCCGGCAAGCATCCCTTTTTCATTAAAAAACATTCCACTCAGGTATAGTCCATAGGGAATGAAAAACATGAATGATGGGATTACAAGTTTTAAATTCAACAAAGGCCCGAAGGCTTACAAACTAAAAAGAGATAAGGTGCCCGTGATCCCTTTCTTGTCCCTCTCCTCAAGAGGCAGGTCAAGGAGGCGAAAAGGACAAAAGGAGCGCCTAGGCGAGCTACGGGTGGCAGAAGACACCAAGAGAACATCTTGGTGGCCGTCCGAAGGCTGGATGGTGATGGCGGCGCCGGAAGCAGAGATCAAAGACGAGGCGGCAGGACGTCAGCACGCGTCGAAGGCATCGGTGCCCGCGTACTCCGACTTGAAGGCCTTGCCGCCCGCCCTCTTCCTCTTCCACAGCCTCCCAACGCCAGTCGCCCAAGGAGATGGCTCCAAGAAGTTCAAGGAGCCGGCGACATGGATGATGGGGTCGCCGGTGCCGCAAGGAGTGGCACCTGACACCTAGTCGGACCCGTCATCCTGCCGCCTACTACCCTCATCATCACTGCCGTTGTCCTCCTCGTCACTCCCGCCCGAGGAGGTGTCTTCACTATCAGAAGAGCTCTCCATGCAGTGCCTTGGACGGGTCCCAAAGAGCCCGAAGACCTTGACGGAGAGAAGGCCACCCTCCATCAGCTTAAAATGGAGAGTGAGCCCCTCCGTCAAGCGGTGGATATGAGCAAACGTCTTCCATCCCCGACGAAGATACATCACGTGAGGGGTGGGGAAGTCGACGCGGACCCGCGTGCCACTAATCCCGCAGCCCCTCATGTGCAGCCGCAACAACTCCGGCGCAGCCTGACGAAGAACTCACAAGGGTCATCCCTAACATGGCCCTCCATTGGAGGAGGAGCTGCTGGCGGAGGCAAGGCCGCCGCGCCACCCCGTCCTCCTCTTCCCCGAGCGCCCCGGCCTCGCCCACGGCCTCACCCCCTTCCCCTTCCCCTCGCGGCTGGCTCTGCCACCGCAGGCGCAGGAGAAGGAGGGACGCGTTGTCGAGCAGCGACCCTTGCCGCCACTGTTGAAGGACAGGGATTCCCTCTCTCCATGCCAGATGGAAGGGAGGAGCAGAAGCTGAAGGAAGAAGAAGATGAAAGAATGCGGGACGCCATCCCCCTTCCCGCTCTTTATAAAGGATCGGGGTTGGGGCTCGGCCGCCCCGCTTGGCCAATCAAGATACGGAAGGCGCAGGGAGCCAGGACCGACCCATCGCCCCAACCAGTGACGGCCCGGTTTCCCGCCTCCACCGTTTGCCACCCAGGCGCATGGGAGACACGTGGCGGACGTGCAGAACTGAGGGGACGGGTGAGACGACCACTCCCCACCCCGTGATCATGGGGAGTGGACGCCTTGAAGACCGCGCCTCAGCCCCATTCAGTAAATGGGCCGTGCCTCCACGCCTCCCTCCGTCTATGGGGAAGGCGCGAACCGCCCCTTTACTACGATGTGACGCATGCCTGCGGGAACCAACCCCACGCATGCCGCCCACGTCACACGCGCCTCCCCACGTCGCGCCACGCGCGGGAATCGTTGGAAGCGCGGCGCGCGAAGAATCTTACCGCGGTAAAAACCGCCCCGCCTGCCCGTGCACCGTTTTTGGGCCTAGCCCAACAACGTGTTGTGCTTATGTGTGGCCCAGGCCTGGGGCTCCTGTCGGTTTACAAAAGGAGGGGTACACTTTTTGTACCCCTATAACTGTGCACGGGCAGTCCGAGCCACGGGCGCCACCACACCAAGCAAGGCAAGGGAGGTGAGCCAGGGTAGGACCGAAGCTCAAGAGAACTAGAACGACGCCAAGGCCAAGACCACAAAGAGGAAAGGGGACGAAACGGACTCCCCCGGCAAGATCCTTGCCGGTAGACAGTTTTAGCAACCCCGGCAAGACCCTTGACGCGGCAACTCGCCCCACACCTATGGAGCAAATCACCCTTGAGTCCACTGCCCCCATGGGGCACGGATACGGGAAACATCCCCGTGGTGGCATGCAGATCTTTGTGAAGACATTCAAGATCAGATACACACTATAGAAGATGACGACCCTTGGCGGGATCCCAACCGAGGAAAACCAGAAGGCCCCCGGCAAGCACGTTGCCGGGGATGACAGCAGGCGCCTCGGCAAAACCCTTGCCGGGGCCCCGGCAAGGCCCTTGCCAAGGACATACGTAGGACCACCACCAGGCCCACGCCGACTAAACCTCCACCGCCGTTCGCATGCAGCTGCCGACCCAACTAGCTAGGCAGGCACCTGCGTGGTGGCATGCAGATCTTCATGAAGACCCACCACTGGGCCACCTCAGCTGCCTGCGTATCTACATGGCATCGCAGGCGTCGCTGGCCAGGGCGCGTGTCGACACAAGAAGGAGCGGCGACGGACGAGACATATCTCTCCCTCGTGCCCGATAAAGCAAGGACACCTAAGCAAGACGCATTAAATGTGCCTTGTCATGTAATCCGATGGATAACCTCGCATCACTGTACCCTTTCCACCTCCTATGTGCCACTGTGGCAACCCCTTTTTCTAGAAAAGGAGGCCCGAGGCGACCAGGAGAAGGATTTGGGCTTTTGGAGCTCCTCACGCCCCATAGCTAGCTCAAGAACACAGATATACAATCCACCAACGCAGGAGTAGGGTTTTACGCATCCTCGCGGCCCGATCTTGGATAAACGAACCGTGTGCTATCTGTTTGATCCGCTCTTCTCACGACCCCGCGCTCCGATAACCACAGTAGGGATTCTTGTGATCCCATAGGTGTCGTTCCCGCCGACAACGTGTTATCACAATAATCATCATAGATAGGAGGCATGCTTTTATAATAATAAATTTTCTCATCAAAACTTGGGGGACAAAAAATATCATCTTCATCAAACATAGCTTCCCCAAGCTTGTGGCTTTGCATATCATTAGCATCATGGATATTCAAGGAATTCGTACTAACAACATTGCAATCATGCTCATCATTCAAATATTTAGTGCCAAATATTTTATAGATTTCTTCTTCTAGCACTTGAGCACAAGTATCCTTTCCATCAGACTCAGGAAAGATATTAAAAAGGTGAAGCGTATGAGACAAACTTAATTCCATTTTTATAGTTTTCTTTTATAAACTAAACTAGTGATAAAACAAGAAACTAAAAGACTCGATTTCAAGATCTAAAGATATACCTTCAAGCGCTAACCTCCCCGACAACGATGCCAGAAAAGAGCTTTATGTCTACTACACAACCTTCTTCTTGTAGACGTTGTTAGTCCTCCAAGTGCAGAGGTTTGTAGGACATTAGCAAATTTCCCTCAAGTGGATGACCTAAGTTTTATCAATCCGTGGGAGGCGTAAGATGAAGATGGTCTCTCTCAAGCAACCCTGCAACCAAATAAAAAAGAGTCTCTTGTGTCCCCAGCACACCCAATACAATGGTAAATTGTATAGGTGCACTAGTTTGGTGAAGAGATGGTGAAACAAGTGGTATATGGATAGTAGATAAAGGTATTTGTAATCTGAAATAATAAAAACAGCAAGGTAACGAATGATAAAAGTGAGCGTAAACGGTATTGCAATGCTAGGAGACAAGACCTAGGGTTCATACTTTCACTAGTGCAAGTCCTCTCAACAATAATAACATAATTGGATCACATAACTATCCCCCAACATGCAACAAATAGTCACTCCAAAGTCACTAATAGCGGAGAACAAACGAAGAGATTATGGTAGGGTACGAAACCACCTCAAAGTTATTCTTTCCAATCAATCCGTTGGGCTATTCCTATAGATGTCACAAACAGCCCTAGAGTTCGTACTAGAATAACACCTTAAGACACAAATCAACCAAAACCCTAATGTCACCTAGATACTCCAATGTCACCTCAAGTATCCGTGGGTATGATTATATGATATGCATCACACAATCTCAAATTCATCTATTCAACCAACACATAGAACCTCAAAGAGTGCCCCAAAGTTTCTACCGGAGAATCACGACGAAAACGTGTGCCAACACCTTTGCATAGGTTCATGGGCGGAACCCACAAGTTGATCACCAAAACATACATCAAGTGAATCACGTGATATCCCTTTGTCACCACAGATATCCACGGCAAGAAATACATCAAGTGTTCGCAAATCTTTAAAGACTCAATCCAATAAGATAAATTCAAAGGGGAAACTCAATTCATTACAAGAGAGTAGAGGGGGGAGAAAACATCATAAGATCCAACTATAATAGCAAAGCTCGCGATACATCAAGATCGTATCACCTCAAGAACACGAGAGAGAGAGAGAGAGATCAAACTACTCCCTCCTCGGCATGGAGAGCACCGGGATGATGAAGATGGCCACCGGAGAGGGATTTCCCCTCCGGCTGGGTGCGGAAACGGGTCTAGATTGGCTTTCGGTGGCTACGGAGGCTTCTGTCGGCGGAACTCCCGTTCTATTGTGCCCACGAATGTTTTTATGGTATATGGAGGTATATAGGTGGAAGAAGTACGTCAGGGGGGTATGAGGGGCTCACGAGGGTGGAGGGCACGCCCAGGGGGGGTGGGCGCGCCCCCCTGCCTCGTGACCTCCTCACAGATCCCCCGACGTGCACTCCAAGTCTTCTGGGCTTATTTCCTTCCAAAAATGAGTTCTGTGAAGTTTTAGGTCAATTGGACTCCGTATTTGTTGGGGATATCACTAGTGGGCATAAACCGGCCTATCTGGGCCGGGTTAACTTCATCAGTAGTTAATTATGTTAAAGCCCAAGAAGGCAGATGAGAGCTCAAGGCCCATAGTCGGTTCAAGGCCTGTAGCCATAAACCGGCGTTGGTATTTAACTTGTATTATAAGTTAGGAATAAGTAGAGACCAAACCGGACACATCTATGAGCCGGTATTGGGGCTCTATGAACCGACGGGCATCACCCGTGTATATAAGGGGACGACCCGGTGGTGGTTCAATGACAACATACAACAACTCGAGACTTAGGCGAAGCTTGTTTGCTCCCTAGTCATCGAAACACCATCAATTCCATCACAACTAGACGTAGGCTTTTACCTTCATCGAAGGGGACGAACTAGTATAAACTCTCTTGCGTCCCTGTGTCCGGTTTAACCCCTTCAAGCTAACCCGTTGCGATGGCTCCACGACTAAGTCCTTTCTCTAGGACATCTGCCGTGACAAAACCACAACAATTGGCGCCCACCGTGGGGCTATCGCATGATGGTTTGAAGTTCTTGGAGGGCCGCTTTGAAGGACTCGAGGGCTATGTTGTGGGCCGGATGACTAAGAGTCGTCACGGCAAGCTCTACATCGATGATGCAGGCTAGGGCCCCGAGGCCGGCTCAGTTGAGTACGGGTACGGGGTCCCCTTTGGTGGCATACACGTTTTCATCGGCAAGATCGGTGAACCGGGCCCTGAGCCGGACATCTGCTCCGACCTCGTCGAAACGGCTCAGCGTGCATGATCCGCTCGGGTTAAACCGGTCGTGAAGCGTGCCTTCGTGGGAGTCATCCATGGAGGAAGTTATGAGGATGGATCAGAACCTCGCGGCGAGACCGTCATTTATTCCGGCGACGAGTCATCAACTGGAGAAACCGAATCTCTATATCAGCTACAAGATGGCCGGATTGGGGGCTGTTCCGATGGCGACAATATTCCGGACCCCTCTGATCTACCCAACCGAGTTTGAATATTCATGGCCGGCACACAAGCAGCGCTTCATTCTTCGACGACTGCGCCAATAACATCCGGTTCAGTAGCGGCGACAGCTGCCGGGGCAGGAAGCTCTGCACGCCTGCCAGCTCAAGTTCTATCAGATCTATTTGATGCATTGGATGTGCTTATGGAAGAAGCTAATCCGGCGGATCAGGAAGTCCACAACGCGGAGATTGCAAACGTGAAGGAACAGATCACCCAGGCCAAGGCGGACCTGGCAGCTGAGAATGCCAGGATGACCACAGAGCAGGCCGCTTTAGACGCACAAGCCTACAGGCTCATGTTGGACCAGAACACGTCGCATGAAGTCATGAAGAGGAAGTACCGATCCCGTTTGCCTTCGGTTTTCGAGGCCAGAGACCTTTTCAACACCCCAGGAGTAGGAACCAGTAATCCACTGGAGGGAAACCAGTCGGAAGCTCCGGGGACCGGTGCGCCGGTTCAGCCCCGTCTGATGAATCCACCTCGACAAAACACTGTTATACCTCAGGCTATTTCAACACCTCCGGGTAACTACTCCAACCCAATGGACAATCTTGTTGCCGCTGCTGCATGGCTGGAGGCCATTCCAATTGAAGGTGACTCGCCGCATGCGGTAGAGACACGACGGGTCGAAGAGCTTCTTAGGAAAGCTTTGGTCCAATAGGAAGCATACTTGTACAGCCGCGACCGGATCCACTCGACCCCTCGTCCAAGCCGGAGCTATAGCAGGCGTATGGATGAACCAGCAGTATCAAGTAATGAACGACGTGGAGCACCCCGCGGCAACAACCCGGCAGGTGGTGCTGATAACGCTCAGGAAGTGGTGGACCGGGCCCGAGCGTGCTGGGAGGCCGAGTTATCCACACAGTATCAGGCTCGGCAGGTTACGCCGGTTCGTCCAACTATTTCGGTCGAATCCGGTGTTACTTCTAGCTCTTTGGGGGTGCCTTGCCTTGTCCCTGCTTTACGCAATGTGCGCCTGCCCAAGGATTTCAAGGGCCCGTGCAAGGTACCAAATTACACGGCGGATCAACCACCAAAGACATGGGTGGAGAGCTATGAGATGGCCATGGAGATGCTTGATGTGGATGATGCGGCATGTGCGAAGTACTTCACCATGATGCTTGAAGGAACGACCCGCACTTGGTTAAAAAGCTTACCGGCCAACTCTATCAGTTCATGGGCCCAATTAGGAGCCCGGTTTATCAGTAATTTCAAGGATACATGTAAGCAGCCTATGTCGATAGTGGACTTAGCTGCCTGCGTCCAGGAGGAAGGAGAATCGACGACTCATTGGGTGCGTCGGGTCTCACAAGTGTTGCATTCATCAGACCGCATCAACGCTGACACCGCAGTCTTAACCCTAGAAGGCAACTGCCGGTTTGGGCCCCTAAAGCTGAAGTTGGGACAGATGAAGCGCCATTGCACTGATATTGGGACCCTCATGGCTGCTTTGGTAAAGTATGTTGATTCTGATAGTACCAAGGATCCCGAATCTGATGATGACAAGGCAGGGAAGGGAAAGAGGAACAACAACTCCAAAGGTCAGCAGCATCACTTGGCAGGCAATGGTGGCGGAGGCAAGCGTAAAGCGGATGGTAACATGGACTTTGTGGCTAATACCAATGTGCATGACAAGGGCCAGCGACGCAAGGATAAACTGCCAAATCATAGTGGGGCACCCAACCCTAACCCGGACCACCTAAATTATCTACTGAGCCAGCCCTGTCCAAGACATGGGACGAAGGAGGTGCCAGCAAACCACCTTTGGAAGGATTGCTTCATTATGTAGGAGTTCAAGAATTATAATGCTTTCCGGTATGATCACGGCTCCGGCGGTGGCTCGGGATCTGGGCCGGGTTACGATGGAGGAAATTCTAGTTCAGGATTTAATGGTAATCCGGGCGGACATAATAATCAAAATAATCAGAACAACCAGGGTGGTTACAACCAGCAGCAGCAATAGTCATGTTACCAGAGCAACCCAAAGTAGTTGAATAGTGGGCAGTACCATGTCTTCACCACTAGCTTGGACAAGCGAGACCGGAAGGTTCAGAGGCGGGCAGTCAACTCTGTTGAACCAGCCGTGCCCCGTTATCTACGCTGGTCTGAACAGCCAATCATATGGAGCAGAGAGGATCACCCTCCCCAGGTTGATAATCCGGGTCAGTTGGCTCTGGTGGTGGCACCTGAGGTGGGAGGTTACAAGTTCACCAAAGTGCTCATGGATGGAGGGAGCAACATTAATATCTTGTAGTATGAGACCTTCCGTCGTATGGGACTAACAGATAAAAATCTCAAACCGTCTAATACGGTGTTCCACGGTGTGGTACCTGGCAAGTCAGCATATCTTGTTGGTAAGATAGCTCTGGAAGTGGCCTTTGGAGATGATCATGATTGCAGGTCGGAAACATTGACGTTTGAAGTGGTGAAAATCCAAAGTCCATATCACGCCCTGTTTGGGCGACCGGCCTACGCCAAGTTTATGGCATGACCCTGTTATGTGTATTTGCAGCTCAAGATGCCGGGTCACAAGGGGACAATAATGGTTCACGGAAGCCGTAAAATCGCTTTGGAGTGCGAGGAAGGAGATGCGGCCTACACAGAGTCGGTTTGTGCCACCGAGGAGCTGAAGTATTATAAGGACAATGTTGATCCGGCGGACATGACTCCATTAAAGAAGCCAACTACGGAGCATGATCCGGCCCTGAAGTTCAAATTGGCAGCAGAAACTAAGCTTGTTGACTTCGTACCTGGCGATTCGTCCAAGCAGTTCAGCATCAGTGCCAACTTGGATCCGAAATAGGAAAGCACGCTCATCGAGTTCATCCGTGAGAATCGGGACATTTTTGCATGGAAGCCCTCTAACATGCCAGGTGTACCGAGGCAACTCGCTGAGCACACCCTTAATGTGGATCCTAAATACAAACCGGTGAAACAGTTCCTCCGCCGGTTTAACGAAGAAAGACGCAAGGCGATTGGAGAAGAGGTAGCCAGGCTCTTAGCAGCTGGCTTTATTGTTGAAGTTTTTCACCCTGAGTGGCTTGCCAATCCGGTGTCGGTCCTTAAGAAAAATGGCACCTGGCACATGTGTGTGGATTACACAGATCTTAATAAGGCTTGTCCAGCAGATCCTTTTGCCCTCCCCCGTATTGATCGAATTATTGATGCTACGGCGGGTTGTGAGCGTTTAAGTTTTTTGGATGCATATTCTAGCTATCATCAGATCAAAATGGCAGTTAAGGACCAGGAGAAGACGGCATTCATAACTCCCTTTGGAGCCTTCTGCTATGTGTCTGTGCCCTTTGGGCTCAAGAGTGCCCAAGCAACTTATCAATGGTGTGTACAAAATTGTCTTCACAAGCAGATTGGCCGTAATGTACATGCTTACGTGGATGATATCGTGGTTAAGTCCAGGGAGAAGGAGACTCTAGTTGACGATTTGAAGGAAACCTTTGATAACCTGAGGACATACAAGATGATGCTTAATCCGGCCAAGTGTGTCTTTGGTGTACCGGCAGGCAAGTTATTGGGTTTTCTGGTGTCCAACAGGGGAATTGAGGCTAATTCAGAGAAGATTACAGCCATCACCTCCCTGGCCAATCCGAAGTGTATCAATGGTGTTCAATGGCTGACAGGTCGGATTGCCGCGTTAAGCCGGTTTATAAGCCGCCTTGGTGAGAAGGCAATCCCTTTGTATCAGATGTTGAAGAAGACGGATTAGTTCGTCTGGAGTTCCGCTGCTGATGAAGCATTTGAGGACTTAAAGCGGCAATTGGCCAATCCGCCTGTGCTCGCCGCTCCCATTGACAAGGAGCTGTTACTGCTATATGTTGCTACTAATGCTTGTGCGGTCAGCGTGGCTATTGTGGTGGAGCAAAAGTAGGCAGGTAAGGAGCATCCGGTTCAATGTCCAGTCTATTATATTAGCAAGGTACTCATTGAGTCCAAGCAAAGGTATCCGCATTGGCAGAAGCTGGTGTACGAAGTTTTTATGGCAAGATGGAAGCTTAAGCAATACTTCCAAGGGCACCCAATTACGATGGTCAATTCTGCTCCTTTGGGGGATATCATCCAGAACCGGGAAGCGACTGGCTGGATTGCCATGTGGGCTATAGAGCTTGGGCCGCACGGATTGAAGTATGTGCCTCGGACAGCGGTTAAGTCTCAAGCACTTGTTGATTTCATCAATGATTGGACGTAACTGCAAGCACCTGAAGAAAAGCCGGATCACACATACTGGACCATCCATTTTGACGGATCCAGGCAATTGGAAGGCTCGGGGGCTGGAGTCGCATTAACTTCCCCACGAGGTGATAAGTTTTATTACGTTCTTCATTTAATGTTCCCTTGTACTAACAATGCAGCTGAGTATGAAGCCTTGCTCCATGGTCTCCGGATGGCTAAGGAGATGAATCTAAGTCGAGTTAAGTGCTTCGGTGACTCGGACCTCGTGGCTCAACAAGTATCTGGCACTTGGGACTCCAAGGACCCACTCATGGCAGCATATCGTCGCGAGGTGGATATTGTTGCAGGTCACTTTAAAGGCTATCAGGTGGCCCATGTGGACCGACGGAAGAATGAAGCGGCGGACACTTTAAGCCGGCTGGGCTCTCAGCGCAAACTGGTCCCGCCCAATGTTTTTCTCGATGTGCTGCACAACCCGTCGGTCAAGCTCCCTGGTGAAGCGGATTTGGCTATTCCTGATCCGAAGGCTCAATTGGTGGCAACTCTTCATGTCATTCCGGATTGGACGCTTCCTTACCTGGCATACATGAACCGGGGCGAGTTACCAGAGGATGAGACTCTGGCCCGACAGATCATCCGGCGGTCCAAGTCCATGACTATTGTCAATGGCGAGTTACATCATTGCAGTGTATCAGTGGTGTTTCAACGCTGTGTGTCTCATGAAGAAGGCTGTGAAATTTTGCGTGAGATCCACGAAGGAGATTGTGGTCACCACGCCGGTTCAAAATCTTTGGTAGCTAAAGCGTTTCGCCATGGCTTCTATTGGTTAACTGCTGATGCTGATGTGGAGGATCTGGTCAGATGATGTGACGGTTGCCAAAAGTTTTCAAGAAGTGCTCATGTGCCGGCTCAAGAATTGAGAATGATTCCAATTACTTGGCCGTTTGCGACTTGGGGGCTGGATATGGTTGGGCCTTTCAAAAGGTCCAAAGATAAGAAGACCCACCTCCTGGTGGCGGTTGACAAGTTTACAAAGTGGGTGGAGGCAGAACCTGTTAGCAAGTGTGATGCGGCCACGGCGGTTCAGTTCATCAAAAAAGTGATTTTCCGGTTTGGCTTTCCACACAGTATCATCACAGATAATGGTACCAATTTGTCCAAGGGTTCCATGAAGGAGTTCTGCGAATGGGAGCACATCCGGCTTGACGTTTCATCAGTGGCACACCCACAGTCCAATGGTCAAGCAGAAAGGGCTAATCAAGAGATCTTGAAAGGCATCAAGCCCCGACTTATGGTTCCTTTGCAGAGAACACCGGGTTGTTGGGTAGAAGAGTTACCATCTGTGTTATGGAGCATCAATACTACACCCAACAGATCAATAGGATACACACCGTTCTTCATGGTTTACGGAGCGGAGGCGGTTCTCCCCAGTGATATCCGTCATGACTCACCTCGTGTGGCGGCTTATGTTGAAGCGGACAATGAGACAACACTGCAAGACGCTTTGGACCTGTTGGATGAAGAACGTGACATAGCAGCCGCCCGCTCGGCGATTTACCAACAGGATCTTCGTCGTTATCATAGCCGCCGAGTCAGAAACAGAACCTTTCACGAAGGAGATTTGGTGCTTCGGCTCATCCAAGATCAGACTGATATGCATAAGCTATCCCCACCTTGGGAGGGACGTTTCGTGGTCAGCAAGAATCTGCACAATGGGTCATACTATCTGATCGATATTCGAGAGCATAAAGACTCACGTACATCAGAGGAGGAGACCAACAGGCCATGGAACATAGCTCATCTTCGGCCTTACTATACCTGAGCCATTGGCTCTACTTATGTACATATTATGACGATGTATATATTATGATTAAATATAATAAACCAGAACTCAGCTAAAGCGGGGTATCTGTTCTTTTACATCATGTGTGGTTACATGGAGTTGTTCTAAAGAGGCCTCCGGTTTACCCCTTGAGTTAGCTTTTCAAAAGCATCATGTTATATCACTTGGGGGCTTGGTCGTGTCCGAACCAATGCAACACCTCTTGATAGGCGAGAGCCACCAGATCACTTGGGGACTTGGTCACGTCTGAACCAGTCACGTCTCTTGATCGGCCTATGGCCACAGAATCACTTGGGGGCTTGGTCGAACCCGAACCATTGCCACGCCTCTTGATCGTCATAAATGCCACAGTTTCATTTGGGGACCTGGCTGACTTGAACCATAGCTACACCTACCGGGAGCTTGGTCGTGTCCGACCATGGTAACGCCATCTGATCGGCTCAAATAAGCCTCTTTGATAAATATTTCTTTCTTTTTGTTGCGTTTTTTAAACCGGCAAAATTTTAAACCGGTTCACACTGTCAATTGACGGAACACGGTCCATTTTTAATCCGGAGACTATTTGCCCGGTTTGATTTTTTATTAACATCCTATTACGGAGTAACACGGTGTTTTCTTATAACCCGGCACGGTTTACATGGTAAACCGGCATTATATATACAGGAGCAGCTATCTCCTCCAACAGTGTGGGTTTATAAACCTCCACTTCAAGATTGGCTAAGCCAACTTCATGCCCAACGATGGCAGGCATTATGTATCTCAAAGATTTGATCATATGCTTAAATTCCAGATATTTTGATTTTATATATGCAGACATCATACTCCACCTGACGGTACAACCGCGGTGGCACTTTAAGATTTTTTATGTTGCAGAAAATACTTTGGAAAGTTCATCACCCAAAGGAAGCACAAGTTGCAGTGGTTATGCACGAAGGCATATTAAGATCAAGAGTGTCAGCTAGCCTATTACAAGGCAACACGGTGCCCAAAATAAGATCATTTTTTTTCAAAGGAGAAGCAATTTAAACCGGCTTCCGGTTCAAGCTTGGTCACCATCCTGGCCTGATGGCTGTGGGTCATCCCGTGCCGCTTCAACTTCAGTTTCTCTACCCAGCGGCTGGAAATCAACAGTTGTCTAGTCGATTGCCATTAATGCTCGAAAGACAGCTTCATCATGGATCAACAACGATGGTTCAATATCGGGAGCGTAAGTATGCCTACGGATTGGAGGGATAAGATTTTCCGCTTCATGAATTGGTGCAGCTACTCGCTTGTTTTGATTGTCATATTGGGCTTGATAATAAGACAAGTCTGCTTCTTCAACCAATTAACAAGCTAGCAGACGCACCTCCCGGTTTATAGCTGGGATAGCCCTAAGCCGCTTCAATAGGATCAAAATCCGGCACCCAAGCTTTTGCCCCGATTAAGGCATTGATCGCACCGGTTCGAGCAGCAGATTTCTTCAGCTCTTCAACTCGAGCAGGAAGCACCGACAGTTTCTTCAGAGTGTCCTGAATCAAAGTGGGCACCGGATTGTTGTGGGATGCAGTACAGATGATCCGCTGTGCACCAGTGTACAGTTGTTCGATCAACGTGTAGGCGGCTTTCAATTTCTTCCGCACATCTGACCCCAAGTGACCAATGCGTGTCCCTGAAATATCACAAAGGGTTAACAAACCGGCAGCTCTGTAAGACAGCCGAATCAATTCAGAAATCAAACCGGCTTACCAAAGATAGCAGCGGTTATGGCATGCACGTGCCGCTTTATGCTGGTCAGTTCGTCCACCACCGGTTTTAGTGGAGCCTCGGCATCTTCTACTCATTTGGTTAAAGCAGATTTTTTAGTAGCCCAATCCGCCCGCTCCTTCTTGAAATCCTTCTTAAGCTGTTCCATGACGCTTAAGGCGCTGGTCAACTCCTCTTTTGCTTTAGAGGTTTCAGTCTGTTGGGACTTCAGATTTTCTTGGAGATCGGCGATTTGGGTCTCTTTTGTCTTCAGCTCAGCCTGCATACAGACAGTTATATGATTCAGCAAGCAGTGCAAGAATTGAAGCACCAACCACATAACAAGTTATGCACTTGGCACTTGGGCGCTAATGCCTATTTGATCTTCATATTTCACTTGATTATAAAGTCCCAAGATCACTACAAGTATTCAACTTGGCACTTCGGGGCTAATGGCTATTTGCTCGAATATTTTCTGATGCGGCGATCTCAATTACTTAAAGTCCCGGTTTAACTACACTAAGTTAAACCGGCCCTTGGGGGCTACATCAGCGAATTCCGAAGCATTGGGATTTATATTAGCAAGTCCCGGTTTAACTACACTAAGTTGAACCGGCCCTTGGGGGTTACATCAGCAAGTTCCGAAGCATAGCGATTTCTATTAGCAAGTCCTGGTTTGGATGCAGATTCTAAACCGGCCCTTGGGGGCTAGGAGAATTAACAAGATTGAAATATCCAAATAGGAAAAAGCACATGGAAGTTACCTCAAATTTCTCTTTCATCATATTAACCAGACCAGCTTCATAGTCACGGCTGGTGTATAGCCAGTTCAGATAGCCGGAATGGAGATCTTGGGCGTACAAAGCGGCATAAGTTGTCAGATCGGCATTCCATTTCCCCCTGCCAATGGCAGCAAATTCTTCCTTGCCAGTGTGTCTGGATAAAGCAACGGGATTGTCTGGCTCTGTGCAACCAATGCCAGTAATAACAACCTCATCATCCTTGGCATCGCCGGTTTGCACTGGGGTCGTTGGCTTATTAGTAGTCTTTGATGGACTGGTGGATTTCTCAATCCGGATGGGGCTTGTGGGCTGGTTGACAGGACTTGTGGTATCAATAGGCCTCTCTTCAGCAATAAGATCGTCATCTCGCTGCGGTGGATCATTGGGTATATCTTCAGGAATAGCCGCTTCAAGATCTGGTGTTTTGCCCGGTTCAGGGACGGCATCCTCCTCGCCCTCTTTATCCAGGTGAGCCTTCTTGCTCGGCCTAGGCTTGGCCCTGAAAGGAATAACAAAGTCATATACAGCGTATGTTCCAAGGTGATGTACCAGAAATATTATGATAAGTATAGCTTACCCAAGCACCGTTTTGAGCGGTGGCAGCTGAGTAGCTGATGACTCGCCAGAGGATGAGTGGGAAGTAACCTGATAATCGGAGTCAGATGGATTAAGAGGTTGACGAAAACAGCCCGTTTTAGGACAAGCACTGACAAGCAAATTAGAGACCTCTGAACGGCGTTTCCGAACCGGACTGTTCGGTAAACCGGCGGAGGTAACTACCTGGCCGCTGTGCCGGGTTGTGCGGCGAGCTTCGTGCTGTTGGTCTTCATAAGAAATTTGGGATCCAAGTAAGCAAGAGGATGAGAAAATTTAACTTTTCGGTTTGCCTGACGGATTTTTAGTGAAGGAAAAGGTTCTAAATCGAAAGAGAGAATAATTACCTCTGCAGCATTAGCATGGCCGGCTTCAGCATCATCCTGACAAATATCATCATCAATAAGACGCATGAAAAATAAGACAAGTGAGTCAAGCTCTACCTCAAGGTCCGGATTATCCACATTATCATCAGGGGCCGGATCAGAAGATGCAGTGGTTTTCTTCTTGTGAGCAGGCCGTTTCACGACTTTAGTCTTTGGCCGGGTTGGTCGCTCTGGTTTGTCTGGTTTTTCTGGCTTCTCCTGGGGAAGTTTCTTGCTCCAAAACGGATCATTACCCTGTTTAAACAGACATTGATATTAAACAATGACCAGATATATCAATAACAGGTTCAGTAAAAAGAAAAAAAATCAAATTCTTACAGCTGGCGGTTTGTTGGTGGCACAGAAGGGAAGCAGGCCGGTTCGAGCACAGACGTGTTCCGGTTAATTCAGCATTTTATTCATAGCCTCTGTGATTTCTTCGTCGGTAAGCTGGATGTTAGCATGTCGCAGTGGGTCATCAACACTGCCAGTATACTCGCACATCAAACCGGAGCGCTGACTAAGGGGCAGTATGCTCCACGATATCCAACAGCGAGCGAGATCAACTCCTGTTAAACCATTGGCCATGAAGGCTCTAAGCTTGGACAGTTAAGGAGCATATTTGCTTCTCACTTTGGCAGTCAACCTTTGCGGAAAGGGGTGTGTATTGCTAAGTCGCTCCGGACGAAAGCCAGGCAAAGGATTTTCACCAGCAGGGGAGGTGTCTTTGCAATAGAACCATGTTTGATTCCACTCTTTGGGGTGGCTGTGCAGCTTGGCGTGAGGGTGTGTGACCTCTTTCCTTTTCTTAATCGCCACACCGCCCAATTCCGTATTGGATCCATCAGAAAACTCAGTATGGTGGTTTAGATGGAAACAGTCTTTGAACAACTCCACTGTGGGCTCCTCTTGAAAGAACACCTCACAGAGCACTTGGAAGTGACACATGTTTGTAACAGAGTTGGGACCAGTGTCTTGTGGGTGGAGTTGAAAATCGGCTAAAACGTCCCGGTAAAATTTAGAACCGGGCGGCTTAATGCCCCGGGCTAAGTGATCTATGAAAACGACGACCTCTCGTTCTTGAGGTGTGGGAGGGCATTCTTTGCCAGGGGCTCTCCAATGGATGGCGTTTTTGCTGCCTAAAGCACCGATCAGGACTAAATTGTTCAGTTGAGTCTCTGTGACGCGAGAAGGAACCCAGTTGCACTCATATACTTGCTTGGCCATGATGAAATCTACAAGATAGGTAATTCTGGTTCAAGAATGCATTGATTAAAGTGCACTAGTATGTGCAATGTTAAACCGGAGACATCTCTATCTAAACCGGAGTTTTATGAAGCAACAGCATCTGGCGGTTCAACAAGGGGACTAATGGTATATACCGGTTTGGCAATTTTTCTACAAAGTTAAACCACCGGATTTAAGCATTGAAACAGTTGAGATTGCGGATAGATAAGTGTACAGAAACAGATTTCACAAGATTTCTCTACAGTGACGGATCTGAAGCAAGTTCAGAAAAGAAGGAAAATATTCAAGGTTCAAAAAAGAATAGTACCGAATCTTGAGGCATATAAGTAAAGGCGGATTCTAAGAACTACCGCTACACAGAGCAAAGGTTCACAGGTTCATCTAGGATCTATCATATCAGTACGAAGCAGACAATGAACACTGAAGAACTTGGAAACCCTAGAACGGATCTATGGAGGAAAAGGTGAAGAACTCACCGGAGCCGAGGAAGAAACAGAAGGTCGCCGCGATGCAGCGGCCAAGGTTGGAGCAGAGGTCGTCGACAGCGGCGGAGCTCCGAAGCGGGACGATGCGGGGAAGACGAAGCAGAAGGGCACGAAGGGGAAAAAGAAATGACCCTTTGGTCCTATTTATAAGGCAAGGGACAGGAGTCAAGCGCGAAAATGAAGGGACCGTGGGTTTGGAAACGAAGATGTCGCCTTAATTGTCGCAGACCTATTAAACAAAAAAAGGGGGTATCATGGATAAGGTTCTTTATAACAGGTGACGTCACGCCGGTTTACAATGACCAGAGAAGATGACATCACGGCGGTTCAACAAACTACAAGAAGATGTTGAAGATGAAGATTTTTGCTAAGGATTGACATGAACCTGTTCAAATCAATCTGGGGCCTAATGTTGGGGATATTACTACTGGGCGTAAACCGGCCTATCTGGGCCGGGTTAACTTCATCAGTAGTTAATTATGTTAAAGCCCAAGAAGGCAGATGAGAGCTCAAGGCCCATAGTCGGTTCAAGGCCTGTAGACGTAAACCGGCATTGGTATTTAACTTGTATTATAAGTTAGGAATAAGTAGAGACCAAACCGGACACATCTATGAGCCGGTATTGGGGCTCTGTGAACCGACGGGCATCACCCGTGTATATAAGGGGACGACCCGGCGGCGGTTCAATGACAACAGACAACAACTCGAGACTTAGGCAAAGCTTGTTTGCTCCCTAGTCATCGAAACCCCATCAATTCCATCACAACTAGACGTTGGCTTTTACCTTCATCGAAGGGGCCGAACTAGTATAAACTCTCTTGCGTCCCTGTGTCCACTTTAACCCCTTCAAGCTAACCCGTTGCGATGGCTCCACGACTAAGTCCTTTCTCTAGGACATCTGCCGTGACAAAACCACGACATTATGGTTTTCCTTTTCTTCGAAACCCTAAAACAGGGTAAAAACAGAAACTAGCACTGGGCTCTGGGTTAATAGGTTAGTCCCAAAAATGATATAAAAGTGTATAATAAAGCCCATAAACATTCAAAACAGTAAATGATATAGCATGGAGCAATCAAAAATTATAGATACATTCGAGACGTATCAGTCGCCTTGATCCATTCTTAGTTTTTGTCGAGTGAACTTTTACGGAAGATTTCCGAGTGATGATGCGGAGGATGTCTTCCGTCTGACAAGTTGTTCTGATGTCCGCAGATTTCACGGGATTCGAATTTTGGGAAGCGTGCCTGGCGGGGGAGGCCGTGGTAATCGGGACGGATTAGGCAGGTCGCCTCGATCCCCACGACACCTTTTTCCCCACATATCGCACGCGCGACTGTTGCGGGATTTGATAAAATCGTCCGGGCCTACAAGTCAGTCACTTGGAAGTGTCCTTATCAAAGGCACCGGACCGGGATTTTGAATAGTGCACCCTCATTCTCCTTCTTCTTCCTCAGATTTCTCGGCTGCGCCTGCTTCCGCTCTCGGCGTCATAGCCCCGCTCGGACTCGATTCGCTGCCATGGGGAAGGAGAACACGGTGGCGTTGGAGCGCGTAAAGAAGGCGACAGCGAAGGCGAAATGGAAGAAGACCAGCCGGGGCAGATATTTGTCGAGGTCCGGCCTGCCGCCTGGCTGGATCCAGGGCGACTGGATCCGCTCAACAATCAGTCAAGACGACATCGACGACCTGGTTGAGGGGGGACTGATCCCTCACCAATCGGTGTGGCTCCCGGGGAACGAGACAGAGCCGCAGCCGCAGGAGGGTGAGTGCGTCCTCCTCGCCACTCATGTCGACCGCGGGTTTTCTTTGCCTCCCCACCCTTTCTTTCGTGGTTTCTTAACCTTCTTCGGGGCTCAACTCCACCACTTTACTCCAAACACCATCGTGTATCTCGCTGCTTTCGTGTCCATGTGCGAGAATTTCTTGGGCTGCCGACCGCACTGGGGTCTCTTCAAGCACATATTCACGTGCCGCTCCCAGACGGTCAAGAAGGCCAACCCGAGTGACGAGAGGACGCACGTGATACAGATGTGCAGGGGCCTTGGAATTCAAATTAGGAACAAGAGCACCTTCCCAGCTATGATCCTTCCCGACTCGTTCCGGGGCTGGCAGTCGACCTGGTTTTACTGCAAGGATCAGCCGACCCCGGGTCAGTCGACTGGACTTCCCCCCTTTTCCTTGGATCGCGTGGAGAAGCCCTCCTCCTTGAGGGTGATCCCGGAAGAGAAGGCGCAGGTGAAGGTGTTGGTCGAGCGGGTCGTCCAACGGAGTGACTGGTATGGACCTGCTGGCGGTCTTTCTCAGTCGACGCATCCAACCACTCCAAGCCCGTGACCATATGATGTGGATGTACTCAGGACTCGAGGACTCCACTCGGATCCACCCGGAGGACGTTAGTGAAGACACAGTGGAGAAGTGGCTGAGAGGAATCACCGGCAACAAAGATAATCCCCGGGGATCTAGGAGGGTGATTACATTCGACAATTTGCGCCAGCCGGAACAGGTATGATTCTGCATTGTCAAGTATCTTCTCGATTCACTGTGTAATATCTTGTTGACGGTTGACTGTATTTCTTTTGTTCATTGACTTTTCAGGCTCTTATTGATATGTACTCGATGCCCAATGGAGTGCAGGAGAAAAATGTCGAGGAAGGGGCAAGCGGGGGCGAGAGTGGCGAGTGGCACTCGAATGTAGAGGAGGACGAGGAGAGCGATGGCTCGAGTGATGAAGAAGAGGTTGACTCGCCTCCTCGTAGAGAGAGGAGGTCCAAGCATGCTCACGACCCGGCGAGCACCCCTGACCTGGCGGCCGCACCGACTGGGCAATCTTCGAAGCGCCCTCGGAAGACTTCCCCGGCGCCGACTGAGAAGGTATCGAAACAGCTCAAGATTGCACCGCCACCTGCGCCGAAAGCATTGAAGGCCACCTCCTCCAAACCACCGAAGGCTTTCCCAGAATCAAAGTGACCATCCCCACCATTTTGGGTAATCATCTGACCCGATCTTTTGGTCGACTCGAGCTACAGAACATAACCGACTGAATATTGACATTTGTAGTGCTGCTACATCCGGAACTTCTTCCTACCAATACCGAGACGAGGAAATGGAAGACGCGGTTACCTCCAACCCAGGTAAAAATCTTATGATCTTGTTCTTCATTATTTGGTCGATTAAATTCTGGCGATTCACTTGGGATCGACTGATTTATTTGCAGCCCCACCCAACGTCATCGAGCTTCCGAATGATGATGAAGATGTGGCCCCTAGGCCCAGAAAGAACAAAAAAGTAGCAGCTGGCAAGACGTCTCAGCAAGGGCCGGTGACAACACCAACCGTCCAGCAATCTGAAGATGCAAGTGGGGCCTCTGTAACTTTCGCTGTCCCATTGTCGAGTGAGCGCCCTGCACCGTCGATTGTACTGGTGTTTCCTTAAGTCGTCCAACCTCATGCTTCGGAGCTCCAAGCTGCCGCACCTAGGTCGTCTGCCCCCTTCTTCACCAACTACCATGTTCTGGAAAGCCAGTCGGACGCGGCTGCGGAAGCCATCCGTCAGGCTAACATGATGATGGAGCGGATGAAGACGGTGCACGAGAACAGCCAGGCTGCTTTCGATGCCAGCGCTGCTCTCCGGGCCAATGTCCAGCTAAGTAGACTTTTGACTGACCTTGTTCTATTAAGATATGCTACCTGAAATATTTTCTTTCATACAATCTCTTATTGTTTGCGTCGAATCTGTACACCCACTGGGTGTTTTGTTGTCTTTGGTATTTGCGCTCTTCCACTCGGCCTGGGCGAGTGGGATCTGAACCGGTGGGGGCACGCTAAGTGCACCCACTGGGTGTAGTCCCCGAGACCGCAGTGGACTGTGGGCAGTCGACTGGGGTCTGAGTACTTTTTACTTTCTTTTCTTCCACTCGACCCGGGAGAAACGGTCGAATGGGATCTGAACCAGTGGGGGCACGTCAAGTGCACCCACTCGGTGTAGTCCCCGAGACCGCAGTCGACTGTTGGAAGTCTGCCGGGGTATGAATAGTTTTTCTTCTTTTTTTACTCGACCCGGGCGGACCGGTCGAGTGGGGTCTGAATCAGTGGGGGCACACCAAGTGCACCCGCTGGGTGTAGTCCCCGAGATCGCGGTCGACTACGGGCAGTCGGCTGGGGTCTAACAAACTTTTAAGTTTTATTCACTCAGAAGTAAATAATCTTTGATCTTGTCGATTGACATGTCTTTTATCTTCTGCAGAAATCTTGTACTCTCATTTCTAAGTTTGCCGAATTTGAGGAGAAGCAGAGGCAACTCAACCTCGACTTGGAGCTGGCCCAACAAAAGTTGAAGAAAGCTCAAGATGAAACTGTTGTATGGAAGGTAACTGTATTTTGAATGTTCACGTCGATCGTCTTTTAAGATATTTCTTCGATCTCTTGTTTGAGGCGATTGCTTCTTTTACAGAGAAAATGAAGTTGGCTCTGGAGAAGAAGGACTTGGACCTTGCAGCTGCGCAATAGGAAGCTCAAGACAAGGCTGCCCTTGCAGACCAAAAGCTGGTTTCGGTCGGAGTGTTGGAAGGAGACGTAAACAAGCTGAAGTCCTCTCTCAATGAGTCCAACTGAGAGGTAACTCGTCTGAAGAAGGATAAGATTGGTCTGAATGAGAAGCTGGAATCCGCGGTCCGTAAGAGAAATGACACGGAAGCCTATCTGAGAACTCTTGCCAAGAAGCTCTATTTTATGCTGGAAGGTACTCCTCTGAATCCGACTGCTTTATTGCTTGCAAGTTAATCCTGTCCAGTCGACTCACTAACTCTTTGACTACGGAATTCTGCCAAAACTTTGACGAGGAAACTGGATGGATAGAGACGGGTTTAGACCCTATCGTTTCTCCGGTCGGCGACGAGGCTGCCATGAATGTGCTTCGACTGGAATCCCATGTCGCCAGCATCACAAGTTACCTCGCTCGTCTGAAGGTGGCAGTTTCACGGATCGACTCATCACTCTGGCCAAGGGAGACGCTTCAAAATGACCTCGAATCTCTGATGACTTGGCTCAATGAGATTCCTGGTTGAATGCTAGAGTGGAAGAAGTCCTCTGCCCGGTGTGGTGCCGACGTGGTGTTGTCCTTGGTAAGGGTCCACTGCAAGGAAGCTCGAGAAGACAAGCTGGCCGCGATCAACGCCGCCAATACCAAAAGGCACGACTTTCATCGCTGCAGCCACTCGGATCGCAGATGGAATTGACTTGGATGAATTCCTCGAACCCGCCAGCCCTCCTCCTGTCGAGTAAACGAACTATGCGATTTAAACTTAACTTAAATTTGCCTCGGAATGCCGAGTGGTTGTTGTAACCATTAAACTCCTTCGGGCTTGATGCTCAAATACTTTTGATTTGTCGGTTGGAACTTTAGGATTTATCCGAACTGCTTTTGAGTATGCTTGCGATTGCTTTTGGAATCTGCTCCCTATTTGGAATGACCTTCGTGTTTGAGATGCAACCTTGAAATGGAGACTTCAATCGAACTGCGCTTTGTCGTCTTTGTGGACAAGGATGGAGCGCATGATGTATCTGTGGCGTAGCTCGAAGGAGAAGGTTGCAGTCGACCTGTGCCTCGTCGTCCTTGCAGACAAGGATGGAGCGTACGTTGTATTTGTGGCGTAGCTCGAAGAAGAAGGTTGCAATTGACCTGCGCCTCGTCGTCCTTGCGGACAAGGATGGAGCACATGTTGTATTTGTGGCGTAGCTCGGAGAAGAGGGCCGCGGTCGACTTGCACCTCGTCGCCCTTGCGGGTAGGGATGGAGCGTACGTTGTACTTGTGGTGCAGCTCCTAGGGAAAGGATTGCAGTCGACCTGCACCTCGTCGTCCTTGCAGACGAGGGCAAATTTTAAACATTAGGAGAGTACTGGATTGCAGCTAAACCCCCAAGTGTGAGGGTTGCTCACCACTCGGTAGGATTTTTTAAACTTAGGCGAGTACTGGACTGCAGCTAAGCCTCCGAGTGGGGGATTGCTCACCACTCGGTAGGATTTTACAAACTTAGGTGAGTACTGGACTGCAGCTAAGCCCTCGAGTGGGAGGGTTGCTCACCACTCGGTAGCATTTTTTAAACTTATGCGAGTACTGGACTGCAGCTAAGCCTCCGGGTGGGAGGATTGCTCACCACTCGGTAGGAATTTTTAAACTTAGGCGAGTACTGGACTGCAGCTAAGCCCCCGAGTGGGAGGATTGCTCACCACTCGGTAGAATTTTACAAACTTACGCGAGTACTCGACTGCAGCTAAGCCCCCGAGTGGGAGGATTGCTCACCACTAATATGTCTCCAATGTATCTACAATTTTTGATTGCTCCATGCTATATTATCTTCTGTTT
>NC_057812.1:115268680-115331820 GCF_018294505.1 Triticum aestivum
ATGCGAGTACTGGACTGCAGCTAAGCCTCCGGGTGGGAGGATTGCTCACCACTCGGTAGGAATTTTTAAACTTAGGCGAGTACTGGACTGCAGCTAAGCCCCCGAGTTGGAGGATTGCTCACCACTCGGTAGGATTTTACAAACTTAGGCGAGTACTGGACTGCAGCTAAGCCCCCGAGTGGGAGGATTGCTCACCACTCGGTAGAATTTTACAAACTTACGCGAGTACTCGACTGCAGCTAAGCCCCCGAGTGGGAGGATTGCTCACCACTAATATGTCTCCAATGTATCTACAATTTTTGATTGCTCCATGCTATATTATCTTCTGTTTTGGATGTTTATAGGCTTTATTATACACTTTTATATCATTTTTGGGACTAACCTATTAACCCAGAGCCCAGTGCCAGTTTCTGTTTTTACCTTCTTTTAGGGTTTCAAAGAAAAGGAAAATCAAAGGGAGTCCAATTGACCTGAAACTTCACGGAACTCCTTTTTTGAAGGAAAGAAGCCAAGAAGACTTGGAGTGCACGTCGTGGATCTGTGAGGAGGCCACGAGGCAGGGGGGCACGCCCAACCCCCCTGGGTGCGCCCTCCACCCTCGTGGGCCCCTCGTGGCCCCCCTGATGTACTTCTTCCGCCTATATATCTCCATATACCCTAAAAACATCCGTGAGCATAATAGATCGGGAGTTCCACCGCTAGAAGCCTCCGTAGACACCGAAAACCAATCTAGACCCGTTCCGGCACCCTGCCAGAGGGGGCAATCCCTCTCCGGTGGCCATCTTCATCATCCCGGTGCTCTCCATGACGAGGAGGGAGTAGTTCTCCATCGGGGCTGAGGGTATGTACCAGTAGCGATGTGTTTGATCTCTCTCTCTCTCTCTCTCGTGTTCTTGAGGTGTTACGATCTTGATGTATCACGAGCTTTGCTATTATAGTTGGATCTTATGATGTTTTCTCCCCCTCTACTCTCTTGTAATGAATCGAGTTTCCCCTTTGAAGTTATCTTATTAGATTGAGTCTTTAAAGATTTGAGAACACTTGATGTTTGTCTTGTCGTGCGTATCTGTGGTGACAATGGGATACCATGTGATTCACTTGATGTATGTTTTGGTGATCAACTTGCGGGTTCCGCCCATGAACCTATGCATAGGGGTTGGCACACGTTTTCATCGTGATTCTCCGGTAGGAACTTTGTTGCACTCTTTGAGGTCCTATGTGTTGGTTGAATAGATGAATCTGAGAGTGTGTGATGCATATCGTATAATCATACCCACGGATACTTGAGGTGACATTGGAGTATCTAGGTGACATTAGGGTTTTGGTTGATTTGTGTCTTAAGGTGTTATCCTAGTACGAACTCTATGGTATTTGTGACACTTATAGGAATAGCCCAACGGATTTGGAAAGAATAACTTTGAGGTGGTTTCGTACCCTACCATAATATCTTCGTTCGTTCTCCGCTATTAGTGACTTTGGAGTGACTCTTTGTTGCATGTTGAGGGATGGTTATGTGATCCAATTATGTTGTTATTGTTGAGGGAACTTGCACTAGCGAAAGTATGAACCCTAGGCCTTGTTTCAGTGCATTGCAATAGCGTTTTAGATTACTTTTATCATTAGTTGCCTTGTGTTTTGTAACTTCAGATTACAAATACCTTTATCTACTAACCATATACCACTTGTTTCACCATCTCTTCGCCGAACTAGTGCACCTATACATTTACCATTGTATTGGGTGTGTTGGGGACACAAGAGACTCTTTGTTATTTGGTTGCAGGGTTGCTTGAGAGAGACCATCTTCATCCTACGCCTCCTACGGATTGATAAATCTTAGGTCATACACTTGAGGGAAATTTGCTACTGTCCTACAAACCTCTGCACTTGGAGGCCCAACAATGTCTACAAGAAGAAGGTTGTTTAGTAGACATCAAACTCTTTTCTGGCGCCGTTGCCGGGGAGGTGAGTGCTTGAATGTATATCTTTAGATCTTGCAATTGAATCTTTTTGTTTCTTGTTTTATCACTAGTTTAGTTTATAAAAGAAAACTATAAAAAATGGAATTGAGTTTGTCCCATACGCTTCATCTTTTCAATATCTTTCATGAGTATGATGGAAAGGATAATTGTGCTCAAGTGCTAGAAGAACAAATCTATAAAATGTTTGGCACTAAATATTTTAATGATGAGCATGATTGCAATGTTGTTAGTATGAATTCCTTGAATATGCATGATGCTAATGATATGCAAAGCCACAAGCTTGGGGAAGCTATGTTTGATGAAGATGATATTTTTTGTCCCCCAAGTTTTGATGAGCAAATTTATTATGATGAAAGCATGCCTCCTATCTATGATGATTATTGTGATGACACGTATGATTTAAAGAATAAGGATAACCATGAAACTTGTCATCTTGATCTTAATTTTCAATCACATGATAGTTATTTTGTTGAGTTTGCTCCCACTATTATTCACGAGAGGAATTTTGCTTATGTGGAGAGTAATAAAATTTGTATGCTTGTAGACCATGAAAAGAATGCTTTATGTGATAGTTATATTGTTGAATTCATTCATGATGCTACTTAAAATTATTATGAGGGAGGAATATATGCTTGTAGGAATTGCAATAATATCAAGTTTCCACTCTATGTGCTTAAAGTTTCAAAGTTATGCTTGTTTTGCCCTCCTATGCTAGTTGATTATTGTTCTCATAAGTTGTTGGCTCACAAAATCCATATGCATAGGAAATGGGTTAGACTTAAATGTGCTAGTTATATTCTTCATGATGCTCTCTTTATCTTACAATTCTTATCCTTTATGTGAGCATCATTGAAATCATCATGCCTAGCTAGGGGCGTTAAACGATAGCGCTTGTTGGGAGGCAACCCAACTTTATTTTTATTCCTTGCTTTTTGTTCCTGTTTAGTAATAAATAATTCATCTAGCCTCTGTTTAGATGTTGTTTTATGCTTTTAATTAGTGTTTGTGCCAAGTAGAACCTTTGGGAAGACTTGGGTGAAGTCTTTATGATCATGCTGTAAAAAACAAAAACTTTAGCACTCACGAGAATTACTGTGATTTTTATTTGGAGAGTGATATTTAGTTAATTCTTTTTGCAGATGATTAATAGATAAATTACTCAGGTCCAGCAATTTATTTAAGAATTTTATGAATTCCAGAAGTATACGTTTGATCCAGATTACTACAGACTGTTCTGTTTTTGACAGATTCTGTTTTTCGTGTGTTGTTTGCTTATTTTGATGAATCTATGGCTAGTAAAATAGTTTATAAACCATAGATAAGTTGGAATACAGTAGGTTTAACACCAATATAAATAAAGAATGAGTTCATTATAGTATCTTGAAGTGGTGATTTATTTTCTTATACTAACGGAGCTTACGAGTTTTCTGTTAAGTTTTGTGTTGTGAAGTTTTCAAGTTTTGGGTAAAGATTCCATGGAATATGGAATAAGGAGTGGCAAGAGCCTAAGCTTGGGGATGCCCTGGAAGGCATCCCCTCTTTCTTCTTCATTCATCGGTAATTTTACTTGGAGCTATATTTTTATTCGCCACATGATATGTGCTTTGCTTGGAGCGTCAATTTATTTTGTTAGGATCTTCATGCTGTTATTTAGAACAATGTTTTGCATGTTTTATTTCAATAGAAGTGGCATTGATATACTTTACTATGCCTATGTTACAAGTATACATGTTGCTGTTTGAAAACAGAAAGTTTACCGCTGTTGCAATAATTCCATAGAAAAGTCAGAATGTGATAAAATGTTGAAACCTTTTGCATATTAAGTTCTGATAAATTTACTACAGTGGGAATTTTCTTTCATAATTTTTGGAGCTAGGGAAGTATGGATGTTGCTGCATTCTTCACAGACTGTCCTGTTTAGGCAGATTGCTGTTATGTTTGCATTGTTTGCATATGTTTGCTTCTTTAATGATTCTATTTGAGGATAGGACTATTAAATATGCCGAGGCATTTAGTATGCAATGTTGAATAATAATTTTAGTGATTTTCTATAGTAGAGTATGATAAGGTTTTTGCAATGGTTTGTACTAACTTATCTCACGAGTCCTTGTTGAGTTTTGTGTGGATGAAGCTTTTGAGATTTAGGGAGACCGTGATATGAGAGGAATTAAGGAGACACAAAAGCTCACGCTTGGGGATGCCCAAGGCATCCCAAGATAATATTTCAAGAAGTCTCGGGCATCTAAGCTTGGGGATGCCCCGGTTGGCATCCCACCTTTCTTCTTCAACAACTATCGGTTAGTTTCGGTTGATCCTAAGTTTTTGCTTCTTCACATGATGTTTGCCATTCTTAGAATGTCATTTTATTTTGCTTTGCTTGCTATTTGAATAAAATACCAAGATCTGAAATTATTAAATGTTAGAGAATCTTCACATAGTTGCATAATTATTCGACTACTCATTGATCTTCACTTATATCTTCCAGAGTAGTTTGTTGTTGCTCTAGTGCTTCACTTATATCTCTTTAGAGGATGGTGGTAGTTTTATTTTGAAGAAATAGATGAAATCTCATGCTTCGCTTATATTATTTTGAGAGTCATAAATAGCATGGTAATTTTCTTAAATAATCCTAATATGCTAGGTATTCAAGATATGTAAAATTTTCTTATGAGTGTTTTGAATACTAAGAGAAGTTTGATGCTTGATGATTGTTTTGAGATATGGAGGTAATAATATCAAAGTCGTGCTAGTTGAGTAGTTGCGAATTTTAGAAATACTTGTGTTGAAGTTTGCAAGTCCCGTAGCATGCACGTATGGTAAACGTTATGTAACAAATTTGAAACATGAGGTGTTATTTGATTGTCTTCCTTATGAGTGGCGGTCGGGAACGAGCGATGGTCTTTTCCTACCAATCTATCCCCTAGGAACATGCGCGTAGTGCCGAGGTTTTTGATGAATTGTAGATTTTTGCAATAAGTATGTGAGTTCTTTATGACTAATGTTGAGTCCATGGATTATACGCACTCTCACCCTTCCATCCTTGCTAGCCTCTTCGGTACCGTGCATTGCCCGTTCTCACATTGAGAGTCGGCGCAAACTTCGCCGGTGCATCCAAACCCCGTGATATGATACGCTCTTTCACACATAAACCTCCTTATATCTTCCTCAAAACAGCCACCATACCTACCTATTATGGCATTTCCATAGCCATTCCGAGATATATTGCCATGCAACTTTCCATCATTCCATTCAACATGACACATTCATCATTGTTATATTGCTTACCATGATCATGTAGTTGACACAGTATTTGTGGCAAAGCCATCGTTCATAATTCTTTCATACATGTCACTCTTGGTTCATTGCATATCCCGGACACCGCCGGAGGCATTCATATATACAGTCATCTTTGTTCTAGTATCGAGTTGTAATCATTGAGTTGTAAATAAATAGAAGTGTGATGATCATCATTACTAGAGCATTGTCCCAAGTGAGGAATAAAAAAAGGCCATAAAAAGAGAGAAGGCCCAAAAAAAGAGAAAGGCCATAAAAAAAAGAAAAGGCCCAAAAAATGAGAGAAAAAGAGAGAAGGGACAATGTTACTATCCTTTTACCACACTTGTGCTTCAAAGTAGCACCATGATCTTCATCGTAGAGAGTCTCTCATGTTATCACTTTCATATACTAGTGGGAATTTTTCATTATAGAACTTGGCTTGTATATTCTAACAAAGGGCCTCCTCAAGTGCCCTAGGTCTTTGTGAGCAAGCAAGTTGGATGCACACCCACTAGTTTCTTTTGTTGAGCTTTCATACATTTATAGCTCTAGTGCATTTGTTGCATGGCAATCCCTACTCGTTGCATTAACATCAATCGGTGGTTATCTCCATAGCCCATTGATTAGCCTCGTTGATGTGAGACTTTCTCCTTTTTTGTCTTCTCGACATAACCCCCTCATTATATTCTATTCCACCCATAGTGTTATGTCCATGGCTCGCGCTCATGTATTGCGTGAAAGTTTATGAGTTTGAGATTACTAAAGTATGACACAATTGCTTGGCTTGCCATCGGGGTTGTGCATGATGAGGGCATTCTTGTGTGACGAAAATGAAACATGACTAAACTATATGATTTTGTAGGGATGAACTTTCTTTGGCCATGTTATTTTGTGAAGACATAATTGCTTAGTTAGTATGCTTGAAGTATTATTATTTTTATGTCAATATGAACTTTTGTCTTGAATCTTTCATATCTGAATATTCATGCCACAATTAAGAAGAATTACATTGAAATTATGCCAAGTGGCACTCCGCATCAAAAATTCTATTTTTATCATTTACCTACTCGAGGACGAGTAGGAATTAAGCTTGGGGATGTTGATACGTCTCCAACGTATCTATAATTTTTGATTGCTCCATGATATATTATCTTCTGTTTTGGATGTTTATGGGCTTTATTATGCACTTTTATATCATTTTTGGGACTAACCTATTAACCCAGAGCCCAGTGCCAGTTTCTGTTTTTACCTTGTTTTAGGGTTTTGAAGAAAAGGAAATTCAAACAGAGTCCAATTGACCTGAAACTTCACGGAACTCATTTTTGGAAGGAAAGAAGCCCAAAAGACTTGGAGTGCACGTTGGGGGATCTGCAAGGAGGCCACGAGGCAGGGGGCGCGCCCTCCACCCTCGTGGGCCCCTTGTGGCCCCCCTGACGTACTTCTTCCACCTATATATCTCCATATACCCTAAAAAGATCCGTGAGCACAATAGATTGGGAGTTCCGGCGCCAGAAGCCTCCGTAGCCACCGAAAACCAATCTAGACCCGTTCCGGCACCCTGCCGGAGGGGGCAATCCCTCTCCGGTGGCCATCTTCATCATCCCGGTGCTCTCCATGACGAGGAGGGAGTAGTTCTCCCTCGGGGCCGAGGGTATGTTACAGTAGCTATGTGTTTGATCTCTCTCTCTCTCTCTCTCGTGTTCTTGAGGTGTTACGATCTTGATGTATCGCGAGCTTTGCTATTATAGTTGGATCTAATGACGTTTTCTCCCCCCTCTACTCTCTTGTAATGAATTGAGTTTCCCCTTTGAAGTTATCTTATCAGATTGAGTCTTTAAAGATTTGAGAACACTTGATGTATGTCTTGCCGTGCGTACCTGTGGTGACAATGGGATACCACGTGATTCACTGGATGTATGTTTTGGTGATCAACTTGCGGGTTCCGCCCATGAACCTATGCATAGGGGTTGGCACACGTTTTCGTCGTGATCCTCCGGTAGGAACTTTGGGGCACTCTTTGAGGTCCTATGTGTTGGTTGAATAGATGAATCTGAGATTGTGTGATGCATATCGTATAATCATACCCACGGATACTTGAGGTGACATTGGAGTATCTAGGTGACATTAGGGTTTTGGTTGATTTGTGTCTTAAGGTGTTATTCTAGTACGAACTCTAGGGCTGTTTGTGACACTTATAGTAATAGCCCAACGGATTGATTGGAAAGAATAACTTTCAGGTGGTTTCGTACCCTACCATAATCTCCTCGTTCGTTCTCTGCTATTAGTGACTTTAGAGTGACTCTTTGTTGCATATTGAGGTAACTTTAGTTATGTGATCCAATTATGTTATTATTGTTGAGGGAACTTGCACTAGCGAAAGTATGAACCCTTGGCCTTGTTTCAACGCATTGCAATAGCGTTTTAGCTTACTTTTATCATTAGTTAACTTGCTGTTGTTATAATTTCAGATTACAAATACCTTTATCTACTATCCATATACCACTTGTATCACCATATCTCTTCGCCGAACTAGTGCACCTATACAATTTACCATTGTATTGGGTATGTTGGGGACACAAGAGACTCTTGGTTATTTGGTTGTAGGGTTGCTTGAGAGAGACCATGTTCATCCTACACCTCCTACAGATTGATAAACCTTAGGTCATCCACTTGAGGGAAATTTGCTAATGTCCTACAAACCTCTACACTTGGAGGCCGAACAACGTCTACAAGAAGAAGGTTGTGTAGTAGACATCAAGCTCTTTTCTAGCGCCGTTGCCGGGGAGGTGAGTGCTTGAAGGTATATCTTTAGATCTTGCAATTGAATCTTTTTGTTTGTTGTTTTATCACTAGTTTAGTTTATAAAAGAAAACTATAAAAAATGGAATTGAGTTTGTCTCATACGCTTCATCTTTTTAATATCTTTCGTGAATATGATGGAAAGGATAATTGTGCTCAAGTGCTAGATGAAGAAATCTATAAAATGTTTGGCACTAAATATTTGAATGATGAGCATGATTGCAATGTTCTTAGTATGAATTCCTTGAATATCCATGATGCTAATGATATGCAAAGCCACAAGCTTGGGGAAGCTATGTTTGATGAAGATGATATATTTTTTCCCCCAAGTTTTGATGAGCAAATTTATTATGATGAAAGCATGCCTCCTATCTATGATGATTATTGTGATGACACGTAGGCTTTAAAAAATAAGGATAATCATGAAACTTGTCATCTTGATCTTAATTTTCAATCACATGGAGGCCATCCACTTGAGGGAAATTTGCTACTGTCCTACAAACCTCTGCACTTGGAGGCCCAACAATGTCTACAAGACGAAGGTTGTGTAGTAGACATCAACCACTTGGTAGGATTTTTTAAACTTAGGCGAGTACTGGACTGCAGCTAAGCCCCCGAGTGGTAGGATTGCTCCCCACTCGGTAGGATTTTACAAACTTAGGCGAGTACTGGACTGTAGCTAAGCCCCTGAGTGGGAGTATTGCTCACCACTCGATAGGATTTTACAAACTTTGGCGAGTACTGGACTGCAGCTAAGCCCCCGAGTGGGAGGATTGCTCACCACTCGGTAGGATTTTTTAAACTTAGGCGAGTACTGGACTGTAGCTAAGCCCCCGAGTAGGAGACTGGCTCGCCACTCAATAGGATTTTACAAAATTAGGCGAGTACTGGACTGCTGCTAAGCCCCCGAGTGGGAGGCTGGCTCACCACAGGGTAGGATTTTAAACACTTAGGTGAAACGGGTTCAAAGCTAAGCCCCGAGTGGGAGGCTAGCTCACCACACGGTAGGATTTTGAACACCTAGGCGAAACGGGTTCGCAGCTAAGCCCCTGAGTGAGAGGCTCGCTCACCACTCGGTAGGATTTTCTTTCGAACTTAGGCAAAATGGATAAGAAGCTAAGTCACCCACTAGGGGTTTTCAGACGTAAACAAAAGCAACAACAATCGTGCCAGAGGAATGTAAAGCTCTTGTCTTTGATAAACAAATTACAAAGGTGTTTCTTATTACATTTTATTCGAACGAGTACTTAAGTATAAAAGGGGCGGAGCAGCTCCGCGTTCCAAGCTCGTGGCTCGTCCTTCTTATGCTCGACACTGTAAAGGTGGTATGCTCCATTGTGGAGCACTCTGGTGACAATGAAGGGACCTTCCCAAGCTGGGGCGAGCTCGTGTGGTTTCTGCTGATCCACTCGAAGAACCAAGTCTCCCTCTTGAAAGGCTCGACCCTTCACGTGTCTAGAGTGAAATCGACGCAAGTCTTGTTGATAAATGGTCGATCGGATCAAGGCCATCTCTCTTTCCTCCTCTGGGAGGTTGACTGCCTCTTGCTGAGCTTGTTCTGCTTCACCTTCAGAGAAGAGCTCAACTCGTGGTGCATTATGAAGCAAGTCACTCGGTAGAACAGCTTCAGCCCCATAGACCAAGAAGAATGGAGTTCGGCCAGTCGACTGATTAGGAGTTGTCCTCAATCCCCAGAGAACTGCTGGAATTTCATCAACCCAAGCGCCCGCTGCGTTCTTGAGATCTCGCATCAGTCAGCGTTTCAGTCCTTTGAGAATCAGACCATTTGCTCTTTCTGCTTGTCCATTCGACTGGGGATGGGCGACCGAAGCATAGTCGACTCGTGTGCCTTGTGAGGCGCAGAAGGTTCTGAACTCATCAGAATCGAATTCGATCCGTTGTCAGTGATGATGTTGTGTGGAACCCCACATATGAAAATCAACTCTCTGATGAAGCTGACAGCAATACTAGCTTCAAGATTCTTAATAGGCTTGGCTTCGATCCATTTGGTAAACTTGTCGACTACTACAAGAACATGAGTGAAGCCGCTCCTACCAGTCCTCAGTGGACCAACCATGTCCAATCCCTAAACAGCAAAGGGCCAGACGAGTGGGATGGTCTTCAGGGCTGATGCAGGTTTGTGCGACATATTGGAGTAGAACTGGCAGCCTTCACATCTGCCGACTATATCTTTCGCCATTTCATTTGCTCGTGGCCAATAAAATCCAGTTCGGCATGCTTTACCCACAATGGTCTGAGAGGACGCATGGTGACCACAGGTCCCCGAATGGATGTCGTGGAGGATCACTCGGCCTTCTTATGGTGTTATGCATTTCTGGCTGACCCCAGTTGCACTTTCTCTGAACAATTGACCTCTTATTACAGTAAAGGCCTTGGATCGATGGACGATCTGTCGAGCCTCTTCTTCATCCTCTAAGAGCTCTTTACTAACGATATATGCAATGTATGGCACTGTCCAGTCGAGTGTGATGACCAACACCTCCATGACTAATTCGACCACGGCTGGGACCTTGACTTTAGTCGGGTCTGTGGCACTCCTAGGCTGCGGGGGCTCTTCAGCGAAGAGATCTTCTCGAACTGAAGGTGCATGAATGTGCTCCAGGAACATGTTGCTGGGAATAGCTTCTCTCTTGAAGCCTATCTTTGCTAAATCATCTGCTGCTTGATTTTTCAGTCGGGGTACATGATGGGGCTCTAACCCCTCAAACTTCTTTTACAACTTCCTCACCACGTTGCAGTAACCAGTCATGGATGGGCTTCTGACGTCCCACTCTTTCATCACTTGATTGACTACCAAATCTGAGTCGCCATAGACCATGAGGCGACGGACGCTGAGTGAAATGGCCATACGCAACCCATACAAGAGTGCTTCATATTCTGCTTCGTTATTGGAGGAATCAAAGTGAATTTGGAGGACATATCTGAGCTTGTATCCTCGGGGGATACCAGTACCACCCCAGCACCGGAACCATTCAACATCTTGGAACCATCAAAGAACATGGTCTAGTGCTCCGAGTGAACTTGAGTCTGTAGTTGTTGTTCAATACACTCGGCGTGGAAATCTACTATTGCTTGGGACTTGATAGCTTTCTTTTCCTCGAACTTGACATCTAAGGGAAGGAGTTCAATCGCCCAATTTGCCACTCGACCAGTTGCATCTCTATTGTTCAGAATCTCTGATAATGGAGTGTCGCTGACGACTATAATGGAGTGATCAGAGAAGTAATGTGCAACCTTCTTCGTGGTCATATAAATCCCATAAACAAGTGTCTGATAATTTGGATATCTTTGCTTTGATGGAGTCAAAACTTCAGAGACATAGTATACTGGGCGCTGAACTTTGTAAGCTTTTCGTTCTTCTTCCCGTTCAACCGTAAGTACTATACTGACAACTTGTCCAGTGGATGCAATGTAAAGCAGTAAAGGCTCTTTGCTGATTAGAGCAGCAAGCACCGGCTGGGTGGAAAGCAGGGCTTTGAGCTCTGCAAATGCTGCGTCAGCTTCAGGAGTCCACTCGAACTTATCTGACTTCTTCATCAGTCGGTAAAGAGGCAGTGCCTTTTCACCGAGGCGAGAAATGAATCGACTTAGGGTGGCCAAACAACCAGTAAGCTTCTGGACATCATGCACATGCACATGGCGTTTCATCCGGAGTATGGCACCCGCTTTCTCTGGGTTAGCGTCGATCCCCGTTTGGAAACGAGAAAACCGAGTAATTTTCCGCTTGGAACTCCAAGCGTGCACTTTGATGGATTAAGCTTGATATCATGCCTTCTGATGTTGGCAAAGGTTTCAACAAGGTCAGCCAGTAGGTCGGAACCTTTTCGTGACTTGACCACAATGTCATCCATGTATGCTTCCACATTCTGACTGATTTGAGTGAGCAGACACTTCTGGATCATCCTCATGAATTTGGCTCTGGCGTTCTTCAAACCGAATGGCATAGTGACATAACAGAAGCACCCAAATGGGGTGATGAAAGCTGTTTTAATCTCATCGGGTCCGTACAGACGGATCTGGTGATACCTGGAATAAGCATCCAAAAGGGACAAACGCTCACACCCGGCAGTCGAGTCGACTATTTGGTCGATGTGAGGGAGAGGAAAGTGATCTTTCGGTCAGGCCCGATTGATATGTTTGAAGTTGATGCACATGCAAAGTGAGTCATCCTTCTTTGGGACCATGACAACATTAGCTAACCACCCGGAGTGGTAAATCTCTCGGATAAACTCAGCTACTAGAAGTCGAGCCACTTCTTCACCGACTACGGCGGACCGTCAAAGATGTTCTTTGACCGGTTTCACCTTTGGGTCAACTCGCAAACGATGCTCAGCCAGTCCCCTGGGAACACCTAGCATGTCAGAAGGTTTCCATGCAAAGATGTCCCAGTTCTCACGGAGGAACTGGATGAGCGCTTCTTCCTATTTAGAGTCGAGTGTTGTTGAAATGTGAGTCGGAGCAGCATTGGGATCCGTTGGATGAATATGAATCGGCTTTGTTTCACCAGTCGACTGGAATGCTGAATCAGTGGCAGGCTTCTTAGTTCACAACAAATCACTCAGATCTGCATTTTTTTGATACTCCACTACTGCCATCTATGCATCAGCGATCTTTGAGCCCTTCTGGAAGCACTCTTCTGCCTTCTTTCGACTGCCAGTGATAGTGATCACTCCTTTAGGACCAGGCATCTTCAATTTGAGGTACATGTAACATGGTCGAGCCATAAAACGTGCATAAGCTGGCCTGCCTAGAATAGTGTGATAAGCACTCTAGAAATCCACAACTTCAAATGTCAACTTTTCTTTGCGGAAATTCTTGAAATCACAGAACACAACATCGAGAGCGATCTGGCCGAGTGATGCAGCCTTCTTGCCAGGAATGACTCCATGGAAACTCATATTATTTTCGCTGAGTCTGGACATCGGAATGCCCATTCCCTTCAACGTCTCTGCATATAGTATATTCAGACCACTGCCACCATCCATCAGAACCTTAGTCAATCGAGTGCCTTCGACGACTAGGTCGACTACCAGCGCTTGCCTCCCAGGGGTGGCTATGTGCGCTGGGTGATCGGACTAGTCGAATGTAATGGCAGTCTGAGACCACTTCAAGTAACTGGGTGTCACCGGAGCGACCATGTTCACTTCTCTGTTGATGACTTTTAGTCGACTCTTACTCTCAACGTCAGCGAAAATCATCAGAGTGGAATTAACGTGGGGGTAACCATCATCATCCTCCTCCTGATCCTCAACTTTGTTTGCTTCCTTCTCCTTTTCCTTGGGCTGTTTCTCTCGGAATTGCTGGATTAGGAGTCGACACTGTCGAGTGGTATGCTTTCGGTAAATGAAATTACCCTCCTCATCTTTCTTTGTGTGAATGTGGCATGGTAAATCCAGCACATCATTTCCATATTGATCTTTTACTTTCTTGGGGTTCCACGGTCCTTTGGGTTTCCCCTTGTACTTCCCTTGAGTTACGGCTAAGGCTTCTCCAGCAGCAGCTAGCTCGGCCTTGCACTTTTGCTTCCGACTGGAGTTCCTCCCTCCGGTTTCGTGGGCGACTGTTTTGTGCTTGCCACTCTGGAGTCGGTCTTCTTCTTCACCATTGGCGTACTTGGTGGCAATCTCCATCATCCAAGTCAGAGTCATATCTCCTGTTCGACCGAATTTCAGATTCAACTCCTGATACTTAACGCCTTCTTTGAAGGCACAAATTGCTTGGTGATCTGACACATACTCCACTGTGTGGTGCAACGTGATCCATCTCTGGATATAATCTCTCAAAGTTTCATTCGGTTTCTGAACGCAACACTGTAGTTCTGTCAACCCTGCTGGCCGCTTGCAAGTACCTTCAAATGTTCTGACAAATACTCGAGCAAGATCTTCCCAAGTATAAATACTACCAGGAGCTAACTGATTCAGCCACGCCCTGGCCGAGCCCTCTAGCATCAAAGGAAGGTGCTTCATGGCCACTTCATCGTTGCCGCCACCGGTCTGTACAGCCGCTCGGTAATCCTCAAGCAAAGCGTTAGGCTTGGACTCACCAGTGATCTTATTGATTCCAGTCGCCAACCTGAAGTTGGGTGGAATCACTGCGGCCCTGATGGCTCTGCTGAAGCACTCTGGGCCTGAGACATGCACTCTGCTGCTGGTTGGAAAATCTCTGTCAGGGCCTTCTCTGTGAGCTCTATTTCTGTCGACCAGACCCTGAACGAGAATAGATCTCGCATCAAAGCCCGGTTCCCTGGGGTCGACTGGAATCCATCGCCCACCACTGTGTGGGCGTCTATCATCCTACTGCCGCGGCACGTATGATCCACTCCTTGGGGGAGGCATGGGCACTCGACTACGGTCATCGTGATCGAGTCGGTGATCATACTGCTCACGATTTCTGTACTGATCTCGTCGGTCTCCATGTCCCACACGCCTCGGGGGTAATCTAGGGCTGTGAGACGACTGGACTGTGTCTGCAACCACGGATCTGCTGTGAATCCTATTCCATGACTAAGATACTACTGTATTCTGCTCTCCCGCGTCTCGGAGCAAGGCCCGGATCTACACCAAACCTCGACCAGCTTCTGACTAGGAAGGTTGAATTGACTCTGCTATTCGGGCCGCAACTGCGAGATTCCGGATTGGAGTTCGGTATACCTGAGTCGGAGGTGGAAAAAGTTGACGTCGACTGGATTTGGGAGCACGCTGCTGAGCGCGCTCGTCGAGTGCGCCCTGGAGGTTATCCAGTCGAGTGCGCTCAGCCAAGTTGGTCAGGTGCGCCTCCTCCAAGGCCTGGGCCTCAGGGGTTTCTCCAACGATGGGAGTGTGAAGTGCATCCATGTTGCGGCGGTGAAGTTCCTCCCTCCTCTGCGAAGGAGGGGTTCGGGCCGGTACTCTTCATGGACACGCGACGGATCACCGCCACCATCGCCTCCGTCCTCGCGGGTGACGCCAGGAGGACTACGTGGTCCATTGACCATCAAAACTTCCGCCGCGGGGTCGCTGCTGTCGCACTCGGATGCAGTCTCTACGGAGCCAGTCAAACAGGCCGTAGAGAGCTTCGTCGGGCTCGATTGCTGTGACCTGGGGGTGGCCGATTCGCGAGCCACCACATGCCTCACCCACTGCTGAAGCCTGGACCGACCAGAACGTTTGCCCCGGCGGGCTGCAGGGAGGGAGGTCAGCACGGGAGCCAACCGATACTGAGTCGACGGCTGCCGTAGGAGGACGCCACGGACGCACGCGCGAAAGTGCGTTGCCCCGCATACGGGGAGCGCCTCGACATCGAGTGGCGCTTCCTGGAGCCAAGAAGAGTCGTCGGTGATGAATACGAGCGCACCGAGATGGATCTCGTGGCCATTGTCCAAACCTCCGTCTGAAACCATGTTGATGGGGATCTGAAAAATCACAACTTCTCCAACAAGTCGCTAAGACACCTGCCCCAAGGTGGCGCCAACTATCGTGGTTCAGAGTCTGACAGTAGAATGGGTGGGGGGGGGGTAGGAATGTAGAGGCAAGATCCTAACTATGGAGGAGTTGTACACGCGAGTTTTACGAGTTCAGGCCCTTCTCGGAGGAAGTAACAGCCCTACATCTCGGAGCCCGGAGGCGGTCGACTGGATTATATGTGTGTGTGTTACAGAGGGTGCGAACCCTTGTCCCTAAGGAGGGGGGTGGTTTATATAGAGTTCGCCAGACCCCTCCCGCCCTTAGTTACAAAGGGTTTAAGGTACATAAATATGGGGACGTTACTGGTAACGCCTGCAATAAAGATACATAATGACCATTAAAGCTATGACTTAATTCACGACCGTTGTAGAGTGGATTTGCTCTAGATCTTCTGGTAGTCAAGTGATTGTCCATACGGTCGAGTGTCTTCGAGACTGTCGAGTGGAACATAGCTTCATGGTCGAGTGGATGATGATTTTTCTTCAAATGCTTCTGGTTCTTTTAGGATTGTCCTTGGGGAGGGTATCTTGGATAGATCCATGACCCTACCCTCACGAATGGCACACCATACTCGATCGATTCGTTATCCTCTGGGTGCTCGACCTTCGACCTGTACGCCCACCACCTCCACCTGACTTTTGCCGTGGGCGAATCTGTCTGCTCCATCACCCAGAGGAGATACTCGAAGAACTTGAAGGACTGCGGCGTGACTGCCGCCGAGGAGTAAATCGCTGCCCTCATTGCCGTCGTCTCACTCTTTCGCATACATTGCCACATGGCCCTCACTGTCCATGAAATCTCCCACTCATTGTCAAATCAAGTAAGGATCTCCTTCAACCTGGCTAACTTTGCCTAGTCGCCACCGGCGATCTGCAAGGTTCGCTGCTGCATCCCCTCCATAGATGTCCTTCTGAGTGGTCCGGTGCTAGCTTTGGAAGATGGGAGGAGAGACGGTGGTCTTGCAATAGAGAATAGGGAGAGGCGAGATGGTTGTTTTGGAATGGAGATGATGGAGAGGAGAGGTTCCCCTACCTTTCGGTCGCTGACAGGTGGGCCCCGCGGTTGGTGGGACCCATGTGTCAGTGTCTCAATGGCAGGATGGGATACGTCAGGGGATCCTCGTCCGAGGAGAGAGGAGGTGGTTTTGCAATGGAGAAGAGGGAGAGGCGAGACGGTGGTTTTGGAATGGAGATGATGGAGAGGAGAGGAGGTGGTTTTGCAATGGAGAAGAGGGAGGGGGGCGCGCGACAGCGATTTTGGATTGGACGAGAGGGCCGGCGCGCTATGACTGGATCAAAATCAAAATCAATTTACCCTTCAATTAAGAAAGCGACCCCACATTAACTAGTCTCCATTTTATTTTGGGTCATAATTGACCATGATTTTCGCAAATAAAATATATGTTTTACGTTGCAAAAGTAATATAATTTGAAAGTACATTCAGATAGGAACCAAATGATACAATTTTTGGTGAAATGCATTCACATTTTGCTTGTCAAATACAGTACGTGTTCAAACTTTGACCCAAAATACGCAAAACAAAAAATGCTTCCAGGAGCAGCGCCGCTCTTCCGCTCTTCTCCTCTTAAACCACCGCCCCTCCTCTCCTGTTCCAATCTAAATCCAGCGCCGCTCCTCTCGTCTTCCATTTCAAAACCACCGCCCCTCCTCTCCTGTTCCAATCCAAAACCAGCGTCGCTCCTCTCCCTTTCTAAACCAAAACCAGCGCTGCTCCTGTCCTCTTCCATTCAAACACCACCGCCGGCGAGTAAAGGTGCTGTGGAAAAGTAGATCGATGGAGGAGTACAACCGATACGTGAGGATCGCAGATGGCAACCCTGTGAAGCTAGCTAGGATGTTGGAGATACAGTCTTGGTTTGACAACGAGGACAAACTAGCAGCGACGGCGACATCCATGGCCAAATATCTGCAACAGAGGGAAAAGGCGGCGATACTCCCGGAGGGAGTCGTGCGGGAGTACATAGAGCTGCTCCTCTGGGCCATGGAGCAAACAGATTCACCGAATCTGATTGTGAGGGAGCGTTGGTGGGAGTATCGATCCAAGATGGAGCATCCACCAGAGATTGAAGGATCGAGCATCTACATGGTGCCATTTGTGAGGGTGACGTGCCAGAGCGAGCCGGGGGAGTCTTCGTCGATCGAACCCAACTGCAAGAGGAGAAAAACAGTTGGCCCGACGATGCTTCCCTGCCATCCTCTCCCTCGCCGTTCACATCGTCTCACGGGGCGGCTGTCTGCCGCCGAGGAATTGGAGGGATTGGCCCCCCGACCAGTAGTCGGGAAAGTTGTGAATTGTCAGGAGGAGCCTAGGGTTCTTAGTATTTGCATGTTGTGAATTGTGTTTTGTGTTGTGTATTTTGAGAGTACTTTCAGATATGAATGTCTTTTGAATTTCAGATTTGCAGTATTGAGCATATGAAGTATTTTATGAATTCTAGAGATCTATTTTTAGCACTTAAAAAATGTAGTTTCATAGGAGTATAAAAGTGCAGACAATGTGATTCTCAGAGAAGAAACTGCAAGTTTCAGTTTCAGATAAGGAACTCCAAGTTCAGTTTCATATAAGAAACTACAACTTTCAAAGGCAGAGCATTTATATTAAAATGGCCTTTTCAAATAGTGTTAACATTATGCTCGAAGTTTTATTCATGGTCGAAGCTGGAACTACCAGCCAGTTAGCATCATGCTGATCATCATTCATGCATAGCACATCTTCATATGATGCACAGTCAAAAAGTTATGCTATTTTCAAAATGCCCACACAATGTCGAGTGTGCGAAAAACAGAGAATACGAGGGACGATGTCACATCCCTAGCTTCTGGTGCTGCCTAGTGTTTGCATCATATTTAAATTTTTGAAACTTGAACTGAGGAAATTTGGAAGCCTCAAAAACTTAAATAAAAGAAGGGCAAAAACCCTAAAATCTCATTCATTGTTCCAAAATGCTCTTCTTAAATGTTTGATAATTTTTGGCAAGGGTTCTGGTCCCAACCAAAATATTGAACATTTTTAAGGACTTAATCTTGGGACTTTGAATTTAAATCATTAGCTATTTGAATTTGAATTATATTCATATAATTAGAATATAATTTCAAATACCCCTGAAATATTTTATGAGCTTTTGGAAAAGTCCATCTAGCAAAATAAAAATATTCAGAGGAGTTTTTGGCATTGTTTGAATTATTTTAAATTCAAAACAGTTGCAAAATAAATTAAAAAAAAAGAAAACAGAACAATAAAACAGAGCACTTACCTGGCGCTCACCTCGCAGCCCACCTGGTGGCCCAACAGGACCGGCCCAGCGCGGCCCAGCCCATCTCCTCCTATCGTCTTCCTCCCCTCGCCCCGAAGCAGCTCGGTGGCGAGCGCTGGCGATGCCCCGGCCACCTCCTGCTTGCCTCCGCTACTCCCTGGAGACGCCACGCGACCCCCTCGACCCTCTCTCACTCTCCCGTGTCTCTCCCTCCGTCCCTATCCCCCTCTGCTCTCTCTGCCTCCCGCGACCGAACGGAGCCCGTCACCGCCGACCAGCGCTCGCGCGGCCGCAGCCATCCCGACGCCTCTCCGACACGCCCTCGAGCTCCGCCGGTCCTCCCTCGTCCTCCTCGTCATCTCACGCGACCAAAAGAGCCCCGGAGCGCCGCCCCCGACGTTTTCCCCCTCCTCGGCCGCTGGAGATCCGCCTCGCCGTCCCGCTCGCTCCGACGCTTCCCCGGCCCCGTCGTCTGCACCGGCCAACTCCCCGTGAGCTCCTCTTCCTTCTCCCCCTCTCCGTTCTCTCGTTTGCACGCCGTAGTTGCCGCCTTGCCAACGACCGAAACCCGCCGCCGCCCGCGCTCGTCGCCGGCAAAGCCTCGGTGACCTTTTGGTCCCGTGCGTGCGCCCGTTGCGCTCGCAACGTTCCGTGGAGCAGAACTAGCGTGACAGCCGGCTCGTTTGCAAGCCGCAGCGCCAACCCCGCACCCACCCGTAGCTCCGGCCGCAGCCAAGAGCTCGACTCCGGCGAGCATGATCCACCCCAGCCCCTCCCATTTGGCTCTCTGGATGCGCAAGAGCGAGGGCTATGCCCTGGTGCCCTCAGCGCGCGAATCCGATGCCCCTAGCGCAAGTCCGGCGTGCCCCCGCCGTGCTCTGTGGTCGTCGCCGGCTAATCTCCGGCCAGCTGACGTGGCTGGCTTAATTAGCCACTAACCACCGCATCGTGTCACAGACAGCCGGGCCCCACCGCTTAACTAACCGGCTATCTAAAATAGATTAAGTTTAATCTAATTGCAGTGGCCCCACGCGTCAGCTTTGACCGCGCTGACGTGGCCGTTGACTGGGCCCACATGTCCGCGACACAAACTCGTCTGAGACAATGACGTGTGGACCCCACTGGTCAGGTTTGACCTGAACCCGCCCTGTTGACCTGATGACGTCAGGGTGATGTCATGCTGACGCAGTAAATGTTTTCTGGAGTTTTAAATAAATCAGAAATGATTTATTTATTTCATAAAATATCCAAAACTTCAAAAATTCATAGAAATTCAACCGTAACTCCAAATGAAATAATTTATATATGAAAAATGATCAGAAAAATCCAATCTATCCATATGTACCATTTTCATGCATGTTAGAACAACTTATAGCTGCTGTTTAGCACAAATCTTATAAATGGCATTTAAACCCTCACATATGGAGTTTGAATTTGAATCCTGGATTCAAACCAACTCCATTTAACTTGCTGCTAGTTGCATTAGCCCAATCAACAGCATATTGCCATGTCATGATCATGCATCATATTGTGCATTGCATTGATTGTGTTTCTTCCTTGTTTGTCGGTATTTGTCCCCTCTCAGTAGACGATGTTCTGACGATGAGATCGATGACACCGATGAAGAGCTATATCATCTTCAGAAGTGCCAGGCAAGCAAAACCCCCTTGTTCATTCCGATAAAATCCCACTCTCTCGCTCCTGCTCTCTTTTACTGCATTAGGACAACAACGATTCATCTGTTACTTGTTGCGGTAGCTGAACCCCTTTATCCTTTGCATGACCTGTCATTGCCACAGTAAATAGATGAAACCCACTAGCATGAGTAGGAGTTGTTTGAGCCCTATTGTGCCTACTCATTCATGCTTGTTTGTCATGCCTGCTACTGCTTAGAGTTGAGTCAGGTCTGATTCATCGGGGATGAATCAGAGGTGTGTGAACATGTCCTACCGTTGAGAGCTAAGTTTGTGAACACGATTTGGTAAAGGTAGCGGTGAGAGGCCATGTAGGAGTACATGGTGGGTTGTCTCATTGCAGCCGTCTTCAGGAACTGAGTTCTGTGTTTGTGATCCATGACCAGTTACTACCACACATTGGGTTCCGGTAACTCGACCCCTCTCGACTTATTAATCAACATGATCTCTGTCCAGGAGTTGCAACTAGTTTCTGGTGTTTGTAGGTAGTGTTAGTAGTCTACCAAGTGGCACCCGGTACAGGTGGGCTTGGGACAGACTAGGCACAGTGGCACGGTGTACCAAGTGGCACCCGGATGGTGGGCTTGGGAACCCTGCTCACATCGTTTGGGGCCGTGAGCGACACCCCGGCCGGATCTCCTTGCGGATGGAACCCGAATAGGCGATAAACCTGGACGAGAGACTTGTATGGTTAGTCAGGTCGTGGCCGACTCCCTCGCCCGTCTTCCGCTTGAAGGTTGCCGAGGTACATGACGTGTACAGGGCGATAAGTGGCGGGAGCGTGTGTGAAGAAGTACACCCCTGCAGGGTTATCATTACCTATTCGAATAGCCGGATTCCTCGGATATGGAAACTTGGACCCCTTGCATAGTTCATAGACAAGTGAAAGTGGATACTCTAAAATACGCAAGATAAGCGTGAGTGCTATGGATGGCGTTCTCGTAGGGAGACGGGAGCGGATCCATAGTGGTGTATTGATATGGTGAATATGTGGACTCGTGTGCGCCACCTCAAAAGAGTTACTTGCAGTCGTAGTTTAGGATAGCCACCGAGTCAAAGCTGGCTTGCTGTAGTTAAACCCCACCATCCCCTTTGTTGATAATGATGCATATGTAGTTAGTTCTGATGTAAGTCTTGCTGGGTACATTTGTACTCACGTTTGCCTATTTTATGTTTTTGCAGAGAGACTTCAGTCTCACTGGTAATTCCGCGTGGACTTCGATGTTTAGCTTGTTACCTCAGCTACGATCTTGTGCCCTCGGCAGGATCTGGTAGATAGTCAGGCTTTCAGCCTTTTTCATTTATAGATGTCTGTACTCAGACATGATAGCTTCCGCTTGTGTTTTGACTTGTATGCTCTGAATGTTGGGTCATGAGACCTATGTTTGTAATATCTCGCTCCTCGGAGCCTATTGAATAAAATACTTGAGTTGTAGAGTCATTTTGTGATGCCATGTTGTATTTGCACATATCGAGCATATTGTGTGTATGTTATTGAAATGCTTGGTATGTGTGGGATCTGGCTATCTAGTTGTTTATCCTTAGTAGCCTCTCTTACCGGGAAATGTCTCCTAGTGTTTCCACCGAGCCATGGTAGCTTGCTACTGCTCCGGAACACTTAGGCTGGCCGGCATGTGTCCTTCTTCGTTCCTGCGTCTGTCCCTTCGGGGAAATGTCACGCGATGAATACCGGAGTCCTGTTAGCCCGCAACAGCCCGGTTCACCGGAGTCCTGCTAGCCCAGTGCTACAGCCTGGATTCACTCGCTGATGACCGACACGTTCGATGCTGGGTCATGGATGCCTGTCCCTGTAAGTTTGTGCCACTTTGGGTTTACGACTAGCCATGTCAGCCCGGGCTCCTTATCATATGGATGTTAGCGACACTATCATATACGTGTGCCAAAAGGCGCAAACGGTCCCGGGCAAAGGTAAGGCGACACCCGTGTGGATACCGTGCGTGAGGCCGCAAAGTGATATGATGTGTTACATGCTAGATCGATGTGGCATTGAGTCGGGGTCCTGACAGCTTTGGTATCAGAGCTTGACTGCCTGTAGGATTACCAAGCCAAACTGGTCGAAGTTGAGTCTAGAAATTCTTTAGTTATATAAGGGAATTGATTGTGGGATGGAACGTAAGGCTCTTTTTACTCCTTATACCTCATGGCCTTCTGATCTGAGTCATCATCTTCTCTTCTACGGGGTTTAAGAACTAGGTCTTCCCATCTATCTATCAGGATGACGTGATACTAATCCATAGACTTATAGGATTGCTGGTTTCAATCCTCAGTCCAATTCCTACTACTTCTGTATGTTAACTGATGATCTCGAAACCTTGATATTGTGCTTCTGAGTGTCTACGCCACCATTTTTGTGAATGTCTTAAATCTTTTCTGAGCATTTACAGCCGTTATGTTGTCCGAGTCATCCCAGGTTTCTATAATATTCTGATGCATTTCAAATCCCTTCCTCTTGTTTCTGATGTCTCTTTGGGCCAGTTTGACCACACTAATCAGTGAGTTGAGGTACTTTACTGCCTCGACATATATGTCGGAGTTATTATTATGACCCTAGGTGTCTAGAGTATCACCTAGTAATTTAGCCATGTTTTGTGTTCCCCGTGTGATGAATCTAGCCATCATTCTCGAAAGCATCCCGTGATGTTATTAGTTAGTAGGTATTCTATTCCTGGGTTTTGAACCCGAGATTCACTCTACTTACTTCATGTTGATAGTGTTTGCTAGTTCCTTTAGGATATTAGTAACTTTGCATTAGTCCTCGAGGTCCGTGGTATATCCTTCTTCCAAATACCATGAACCACTTACGACAGTAGTTTGTTGGATCAAAAGATCACAACAGGAGTGCTCTCGATGGGTTCTCCATTCTATATTGTGACTCTGCCAGTTCAACCTTTCTGCATAGGTTATCCGGAAGAAACATGTTGAGCTCTGCTCGACATACTAATCTATGCATCCACAACTCAGAAAGATATAAGTTCCTTTGAGTTGTCCCTCTCTTTAGTTGTCTTCTGACCTCGTCTGTCAATTGATAGTCAGGACTGGTTATGCATTCGTGTTATCGATGCCTATTACTCTTGTGGTCCGTCAAGCCATTCTATTCTGGAATGACCAGGAGAATCAAACTCCAGTATCTCATGCATTTCTAGGATTGGATCAAAGTAGTTGTATTTCGCAGATCAAAATGCCAATCCAGCTTTTGTTCTGTTCTACCTTGGAGTATCACCCTCTTTCATAGCAAGAGTATCGTGAGAATTGCACACCCTCTTATGAACTCTTGATATAGTGATACTTCTCACCATCATTTTCATTTCTCAGTTTCCGTGTTGTTGCAACCAGAATGCTGACAGGTGAACTGTGATGTGTGAAATCAATACTCCTGACAACTAGTTGCTTGGTAGTAAATGGACAATATTCTCATTCTTAGTGTGTTGGTTATTGAATCATCATTCTAAGATAGACTGTGCTACCTAGTCCCTATTTCTGGTGCACTCTCCGATCAATGAGTTAGGATAATGCCAATCCTTGCTTATTTGATCATATCATCTTGCCCTGAAAAGCAAGATTGTTCTTGAGCTTGGTAACATATCGGTGGTTCGTGATTTTCCGAATATCTTCTCGGAAGTGTTACCAGGTTATCCCCTGACTGTTATGTTGAGCTTGTGATCAAGTTGGCTTTTTCTTATAAACCACCCCTTCTCCAAGAATCTGTGTTGGATACCCTGAGCTAGTTGGTTAAGCTGAACAGCAACTTCGAGAGTTGGAAGATAAAAGCTTGTCTGACTTAGTTCATGTTAAGGGATATCTTTCTGTGTATGTGTGTGTGTTGAAGAAAGATGATATCTTCATCAATTGGTCCTTGTGATCAGTTGTTGGACCTATTGTCTTACCCCATCTTTGATTTGAGTATGGGCTATCGTCAAATCAAATCAGAACCAACGATATTCGTAATGTTGTCTTACTCGTGGTTGTTTCTTCGAGCATACACCATTATATCTTTTGGGTCTGACCAATGCTATCACCTTGTTCACATAATTGTGGAATTCCACTTATATGGAAACCTGGATGAATTGTTGTTGAGTCCATCAGCAACATTTTTATCTTGTCCATAATTTTGTTGAACATTAAGCTAGTGTTGGAAACTTATATATGCATTATCTTCGTGTTCCGTTCATGAAGCATATGTTCGGATGAAAGAAGTGACTTCCTCTTATACACGTGCATTTGGTGAAAGTTGCCGCCGTGAATTTGAGAAAGTTAGTTTTGCTTCCTCCAGAATCATCACAAGTCAGTCATGCACACGTGCGAAGTATTCTGTGGTCTGGAGACTTGCAACCTTCATTCCATATGTGTCCCGAGCACACCAAGCCACTGATTGATTTGTTCAAGGAGAAGAAGTCTCTTCTTAAGAGCAAGACTTATGCGAGGACTTCGATATCCTTGTTGATGGTTCCCCACCTGAACTCGGTAGTGTTTTATTATAGGACTACTTTGTGGTCATGCTTGTCTTGGACAACATGCCCACATGTTGTAGCAGAACCGGCTCATGTTTTGGAGCTTACGATCGTAGTTCATTTCCCGAGAATCTCGCAATGTCATCTCGTCGATTTGTGTTGCAAACTTTCATTTTTCTTCCTAGACTCGATGAGTCTAGAATATCCTAACACCAGCCAGATCTGAATCTCAGGCAGATATGATGGTTGGAACATTTTCCCAAGAACGATAATAATGGTCTCACTGTAACCGGTAAAGTGGATGTCATGGCCAACACGTCTAGTCGGAAGACCTATTATTGTAGTATCTTGTTTGAGGAAGTTGGCCACCTCCCCATGAGGATTTCGTAGGATTTACTCCATAGTTATTCCTTATGGATTCTTGTGCTCCCGAAGTCCAACCTCTTACTTGATGTTCTGGGTACCAAACCTTTTTAATTAATGGGTTGCACTAACACATCAAGGAGAACATTAGAAGCGGAGTGCTAAACGTCTCTCGGTCGATCATCCAGATTTTGATCCCTTGGCCTCGCTAAGGTGAAATCTGAGAAGGTGTTATCTTTCTTGGCATCTGTATCATCCATCGTTGTTCATCATGGTAGTATGTTGTGTTGCCAGGATCGTTGACACGGATGTTGGTAAAACCTTGATGATTATGGAAATGCTCAAGTTCTTGAGAGCACGCACAAGCGCTAGGTGTTATCTTCGGCACTAACTGGGTTTGCTCTCAGCTTCCTCGGTTATGCTATAACTTTTCAAACAGTGGATTCACTCTCTATTGTTGGGTTCTTCCCCAGTTACCAGAATCATTCCCAGCATTTGTGTTTTGTTCCCAGCTTGCACCATCATTGTGCCATCCTATCTTGGGTCCCATCCATTTACGATGATAAGCAAAATCATCCCTTGTGTTGTCTTCAACAAGGTAATCCACATCATCCATTCTAATCCGGGTATGCCATTCTACCGAACCCCTCTAAATGATCGATTATGATTTGCCTTAAGCTGGTATAAAGAGTTTCAATGTTCTTTGAATCAAAGGTAATTCTTTTTGCCACTTAAGGGGATATTTCTACGAGTCACCTTCCCTAAGGTGCATCATTATGGTATCATGGCAATTCAACTCCTCGCTACGTTGACAACCGATCACCACATTCTTAAGTCTGGAATTGTTGTCTACTTAGCGAGCCCTCGTCATCTGTCTCACTCCATTTCTTCAGATGTATGCTTCGTGTCTCAGCTCAAGAGATGTTGCTATGACTCACTTTGTAAGCTGATCCTAAGTTGATTGATCTTCGAGAAGATCGATTCTTCCGGAGTTGTCCTTTTCCTCTTGCTGTCATGCTAGTTGGAGTTCTCAGAGCAAGACGACGGGACAAAGTTGGTGATCGAATCAACGCTTTTATGAGGTGCACCCTGGATCGTGAAGATTATACTAGTTTGTGTTTCCCCTTCATCTTACCCTACGCTTGAATCTCGAGACGAGATTCTTGTTTAGTGGGGGTGAGTTGTCACATCCCTAGCTTCTGGTGCTGCCTAGTGTTTGCATCATATTTAAATTTTTGAAACTTGAACTGAGGAAATTTGGAAGCCTCAAAAACTTAAATAAAAGAAGGGCAAAAACCCTAAAATCTCATTCATTGTTCCAAAATGCTCTTCTTAAATGTTTGATAATTTTTGGCAAGGGTTCTGGTCCCAACCAAAATATTGAACATTTTTAAGGACTTAATCTTGGGACTTTGAATTTAAATCATTAGCTATTTGAATTTGTATTATATTCATATAATTAGAATATAATTTCAAATACCCCTGAAATATTTTATGAGCTTTTGGAAAAGTCCATCTAGCAAAATAAAAATATTCAGAGGAGTTTTTGGCATTGTTTGAATTATTTTAAATTCAAAACAGTGGCAAAATAAATTAAAAAAAAGAAAACAGAACAATAAAACAGAGCACTTACCTGGCGCTCACCTTGCAGCCCACCTGGTGTCCCAACAGGACCGGCCCAGCGCGGCCCAGCCCATCTCCTCCTGTCGTCTTCCTCCCCTCGCCCCGAAGCAGCTCGGTGGCGAGCGCTGGCGATGCCCCGGCCACCTCCTGCTTGCCTCCGCTACTCCCTGGAGACGCCACACGGCCCCCTCGACCCTCTCTCACTCTCCCGTGTCTCTCCCTCCGTACCTATCCCCCTCTGCTCTCTCTGCCTCCCGCGACCGAACGGAGCCCGTCGCCGCCGACCAGTGCTCGCGCGGCCGCAGCCATCCCGAAGCCTCTCCGACACGCCCTCGAGCTCCGCCGGTCCTTCCTCGTCCTCCTCGTCGTCTCACGCGACCAGAAGAGCCCCGGAGCGTCGCCCCCGATGTTTTCCCCCTCCTCGGCCACCGGAGATCCGCCTCGCCGTCCCGCTCACTCCGACGCTTCCCCGGCCCCGTCGTCTGCACCGGCCAACTCCCCGTGAGCTCCTCTTCCTTCTCCCCCTCTCCGTTCTCTCGTTTGCACGCCGTAGTTGCCGCCTTGCCAACGACTGAAACCCGCCGCCGCCCGCGGTCGTCGTCGGCGAATCCTCGGTGACCTTTTGGTCCCGTGCGTGCGCCCATTGCGCTCGCAATGTTCCGTGGAGCAGAACTAGCGTGACAGCCGGCTCGTCTGCAAGCCGCAGCGCCAACCCCGCACCCACCCGTAGCTCCGGCCACCGCCAAGAGCTCGACTCCGACGAGCATGATCCACCCCAGCCCCTCCCATTTGGCTCTCTGGATGCGCAAGAGCGTGGGCTATGCCCTGGTGCCCTCAGCGCGCGAATCCGATGCCCCTAGCGCAAGTCCGGCGTGCCCCCGCCGTGCTCTGTGGTCGTTGCCGGCTAATCTCCGGCCAGCTGACGTGGCTGGCTTAATTAGCCACTAACCACCGCATCATGTCACAGATAGCCGGGCCCCACCACTTAACTAACCGGCTAACTAAAATAGATTAAGTTTAATCTAATTGCAGTGGCCCCACGCGTCAGCTTTGACCGCGCTGACATGGCCGTTGACTAGGCCCACATGTCAGCGACACAAACTCATCTGAGACACTGACGTGTGGACCCCACTGGTCAGGTTTGACCTGAACCCGCCCTGTTGACCTGATGACGTCAGGGTGATGTCATGCTGACGCAGTAAATGTTTTCTGGAGTTTTAAATAAATCAGAAATGATTTATTTATTTCAGAAAATATCCAAAACTTCAAAAATTCATAGAAATTCAACCGTAACTCCAAATGAAATAATTTATATATGAAAAATGATCAGAAAAATCCAATCTATCCATCTGTACCATTTTCATGCATGTTAGAACAACTTATAGCTGCTGTTTAGCACAAATCTTATAAATGGCATTTAAACCCTCACATATGGAGTTTGAATTTGAATCCTGGATTCAAACCAACTCCATTTAACTTGCTGCTAGTTGCATTAGCCCAATCAACAGCATATTGCCATGTCATGATCATGCATCATATTGTGCATTGCATTGATTGTGTTTCTTCCTTGTTTGTCGGTATTTGTCCCCTCTCAGTAGACGATGTTCCGACGATGAGATCGATGACACCGATGAAGAGCTATATCATCTTCAGAAGTGCCAGGCAAGCAAAACCCCCTTGTTCATTCCGATAAAATCCCACTCTCTCGCTCCTGCTCTCTTTTACTGCATTAGGACAACAACGATTCATCTGTTACTTGTTGCGGTAGCTGAACCCCTTTATCCTTTGCATGACCTGTCATTGCCACAGTAAATAGATGAAACCCACTAGCATGAGTAGGAGTTGTTTGAGCCCTGTTGTGCCTACTCATTCATGCTTGTTTGTCATGCCTGCTACTGCTTAGAGTTGAGTCAGGTCTGATTCATCGGGGATGAATCAGAGGTGTGTGAACATGTCCTACCGTTGAGAGCTAAGTTTGTGAACACGATTTGGTAAAGGTAGCGGTGAGAGGCCATGTAGGAGTACATGGTGGGTTGTCTCATTGCAGCCGTCTTCAGGAACTGAGTTCTGTGTTTGTGATCCATGACCAGTTACTACCACACATTGGGTTCCGGTAACTCGACCCCTCTCGACTTATTAATCAACATGATCTCTGTCTAGGAGTTGCAACTAGTTTCTGGTGTTTGTAGGTAGTGTTAGTAGTCTACCAAGTGGCACCCGGTACAGGTGGGCTTGGGACAGACTAGGCACAGTGGCACGGTGTACCAAGTGGCACCCGGATGGTGGGCTTGGGAACCCTGCTCACATCGTTTGGGGCCGTGAGCGACACCCCGGCCGGATCTCCTTGCGGATGGAACCCGAATAGGCGATAAACCTGGACGAGAGACTTGTATGGTTAGTCAGGTCGTGGCCGACTCCCTCGCCCGGCTTCCGCTTGAAGGTTGCCGAGGTACATGACGTGTACAGGGCGATAAGTGGCGGGAGCGTGTGTGAAGAAGTACACCCCTGCAGGGTTATCATTACCTATTCGAATAGCCGGATTCCTCGGATATGGAAACTTGGACCCCTTGCATAGTTCATAGACAAGTGAAAGTGGATACTCTAAAATACGCAAGATAAGCGTGAGTGCTATGGATGGCGTTCTCGTAGGGAGACGGGAGCGGATCCATAGTGGTGTATTGATATGGTGAATATGTGGACTCGTGTGCGCCACCTCAAAAGAGTTACTTGCAGTCGTAGTTTAGGATAGCCACCGAGTCAAAGCTGGCTTGCTGCAGTTAAACCCCACCATCCCCTTTGTTGATAATGATGCATATGTAGTTAGTTCTGATGTAAGTCTTGTTGGGTACATTTGTACTCACGTTTGCCTATTTTATGTTTTTGCAGAGAGACTTCAGTCTCACTAGTAATTCCGCGTGGACTTCGACGTTTAGCTTGTTACCTCAGCTACGATCTTGTGCCCTCGGCAGGATCTGGTAGATAGTCAGGCTTTCAGCCTTTTTCATTTATAGATGTCTGTACTCAGACATGATAGCTTCCGCTTGTGTTTTGACTTGTATGCTCTGAATGTTGGGTCATGTGACCTATGTTTGTAATATCTCGCTCCTCGGAGCCTATTGAATAAAATACTTGAGTTGTAGAGTCATTTTGTGATGCCATGTTGTATTTGCACATATCGAGCATATTGTTTGTATGTTATTGAAATGCTTGGTATGTGTGGGATTTGGCTATCTAGTTGTTTATCCTTAGTAGCCTCTCTTACCGGGAAATGTCTCCTAGTGTTTCCACCGAGCCATGGTAGCTTGCTACTGCTCCGGAACACTTAGGCTGGCCGGCATGTGTCCTTCTTCGTTCCTGTGTCTGTCCCTTCGGGGAAATATCACGCGATGAATACCGGAGTCCTGTTAGCCCGCTACAGCCCGGTTCACCGGAGTCCTGCTAGCCCAGTGCTACAGCCTGGATTCACTCGCTGATGACCGACACGTTCGATGCTGGGTCATGGATGCCTGTCCCTGTAAGTTTGTGCCACTTTGGGTTTATGACTAGCCATGTCAGCCTGGGCTCCTTATCATATGGATGCTAGCGACACTATCATATACGTGTGCCAAAAGGCGCAAACGGTCCCGGGCAAAGGTAAGGCGACACCCGTGGGGATACCGTGCGTGAGGCCGCAAAGTGATATGAGGTGTTACATGCTAGATCGATGTGGCATTGAGTCGGGGTCCTGACAGATGAAGTTTTGGCAAGTGTAGGACGTGGTGTGCGTAGATGACAATTGGGACCCACATGTTAATAAAGGCAGAGGCAAAAATTTTGGAGATATTTTCTTTGCATAGGTGGAATCAAACCCAGGCGGAACAGCTGTCGGGTAGTGTCACTCGGCCACTGGACTAGTTCAGTTGTTTCATTACTAATAAGGCACTTCTTCAGGTTGTCGGATCTCCTCCTGCACCTTTGTGCGCTCGCCGCGACACCGCTGTCTACCATTGTGAACGTGCTGAACAAACGAGAGGAATCTGGAGAGGACTGTACGTGGAGAGGCGGACAGTCGGGACCCACCAGGTCTATGGCAGTACACAAGCAAGTGCCTCATCGAAAACATACTTCCTCCTAATGCTATAATGACGTTGGGGCCCACGGGTTTGTCAACAAAGTTACATTTTTAGGTTCTTCATCGTAGTTACTATAGGAGATAAATTCACAACGAAGCCGGGGAGCTAGCAGGTATCATTTATTATCACTGGGGCAGCCACTATCAGCTGGGTTTCGGGCTGCCCCGTCTAGGCTTTCTTTTTTAACATGCGCAGCCCACGACCTCGGATGGGAGGTCCATAAGGCTATTTGTATTTTCTTGAGGGCCATCATGTATCGCCCGGCCTATGGACCTCCGATCCGAGGTTTTATTTTTCCATAAACATCGGCAGCCCAACTTATGTATTTTTTTGAAGAAAATGCAGAGGTCTATTCTATTTTTCTATATAAGAATAGGAACGCCTGGTCCAACTTATGTTTCCCTTCTAACTATATTATATATATTTAAATTATTTTATATGTTATTATATAGTATTGTTATTGTCATCATATATTTACCAGATACTTAGATATGGAAGAAAACAATATCCCACATCTTGTTAACTTATAAAAATTATTTCTTAATAATAAAATCCTGAATTTTTTTGGCAATGAAAATCCTGGTGATTGTGGACAAAAGCTTGGTAAGATTTAAGGACCAATGTAATAATAAATCACTTATTATATATATATATATATAACAAAATGCTCAGCCCTTGTTTGTTTTTTGATAACATTGCTGCGCCCACCCCAACATTATAATTAGAATCAACCCAGCAAAATCGTGTATTTCGAGAAAGTGCAAATGGTCTCTATTTTTTTAGGAAAAACATAAATGTGCCGCATGGACGCTACATTATTTGTTCACCCGGCCTAGCTAATGGTCTATAACTCAAAAAAAGATATAATGGACTGTATACCCCGCAAAAAGGACTGTAAATTCTTAAAAAATGGGTTGAATACGTACCACATTTTTGGAGGATGAAATGTGGGCCAATAGGCTAAAGCCAATGCAAGTCGTTGTCAACTTAGTCAACAAATTATTTTGACATCGTTAGCCCTTGGATTTACATCCAATGACCTGCATCCATCTTCAATCTCTCGTCTTCTTCCTCCAGCGCCGCCGGGACCACCTGCTCCCGCCTCCTGCAGCTAGTAGCTCTGCTTAGCACGCCTCGCTGTGAAGCACTACTCCACCGTTGGCCAGGCCATCCCTCCACCCCTCCACACCTCATGTTCTTCTCCACCGACTACCAAACCACACTGCACCAGAACCAGTTAACCCTCGTACACCTCTCCATCTGCGACTCTACTCCCGCGTCTTCCCATCTCTGGCTCGTTGTTGTCCGGGGCCTCGCCGTCATCCACCACCTTGGATGCGCTCGGCGCGGAGTGGTCAACGAACGACACCATTGGAAGTAGACTGTGCGTGGAGAGGCTGACAGCTGGGTCCATGATTGCACACAAGGAAATGCCTCCTTATTACGTGCAAAATAATGATTCCTCCACCTGACAGCTGAGACCCACCGGAAGGGCCTCTGTATTTTGTCAAAAAAACGTTCCCACCGCTCACAAGTCGGACCCACCAGCTATATTTTCGCATGCAAGGAATCACCTCCATATTACGCACAAAAAAACGAATACTCCCCCTGCTAGTTGTGACCCACCTTGGTGGGAGGCTGACTTGCGGGCTTACTAAGTTGACAGGGATGGAGTGCTTTGTCAACTTAGTCAATATGAATGATTCTAGCTCCAGTGATCGTACGATGTCCATCCAACGGCCGTAGTACTTCTTCAACCTCTGGTCTTGTTGCTCCAGCCGCCCAAAGAAGTGCCAGTCGTGCCGCATGCTCCTGCCTCCCGTGGGTGCTGTGCTGCCGTGGAGGCCTCACCGCTCCTACTATTCCCATCGCTGGCCAGGCCCTGCGGCAATGGCAGCCTCACGCTGCAGCCAAACCAGTGAACCCTCGTACTCCTCTCTGCGCGGGCTTCCACTGCCGCATCTTCCCCGGCTCCGCGTCGTCCCCTTCCTACGCCTTGCCGTCGTCCACCGCCCTGGTGCTCTCGGCGCAGCGTGGTCAACGTGGTCAAGGAACGGCTTCCATTGGACATGGACTATACGTGGAGAGGCTGACAGCTGGGTCCACGGCCGCAGCAAGGAAGTGCCTCCTTATTACGCGCAAAATAATTATTCCTCCACCTGATAGCGGGGACCCACCGGACAGGCCACCGCATTTCACAAAAAAACATTTCCCCCTGACTGCTGGGACCCACCAGCTACATCTTCTCAAGCAAGGAAGTGCGTCCAGGCAAAAATATAAACGATTCGCCCCTTGACTGCTAGGACCCACCAGCTACATCTTCGCACGCAAGGAAGTGCCTGACAGTCGGGACCCACCTGGTCGAAGCGTTCGTAGCGTTGTCATTCTGGTCACGAACGTGTACGTACATACTGGTCGATGTAGAGGCCCGCACATGCCGTAGTAGAGGTGCGCACGTAGCATGTACACGTACGTACAGCGGCCAGTGTGCAAGAAAGAAAATACAGCCACGTACGTACATACGGGCAGGGTCTCGAATGCCTACTCGCGCATATGTATGGCTAGGGCTCGTGTACATGGCTGGGTCGGAACGGAGAAACATCATCGTCATCCTGTTCATGGGGAGCCAACCGGATGGGTCGGAACGGAATGCGCCGTCGTGTTCATCTGGAGGGCTTGGACGGAACAGCTAATAGAAACGAGGCCTGGCATGCCGCAGAACGGAGGAAACGGCCTTGTGTTCGACCGGCCACGTTCGAAACGGGATCCTGTTCAACAGGAGAGGTCTGGATTACCGCAAATCGAGGAAACAGACCTCCTACAGTCAAAACGGGGGTCCTGTTGATTGGGAGGGGTGTGGCGTACCACAAAATGGAGGAAATGGACTTGTGTTGGCGCGGTACGGTTAAAACGGGGGTCATGTTCATCGGGAGGGGCGTGGCGTACCGGAAAATGGGACTCCACGGGATATTGTTCATCTCCACCGTCGACCCCTCCAGCCTCCACGGGCTACTGTTCATCCATCATCGACCTCCTCCAGCCTCCACCTGCGACTATTCATCCACGGGCTCCTGTTCAACCAGCCTCCACCATGCGCTACTCCACCGGCTACTGTTCAACCAGCCCTCTCCACGGGCTCCTGTTCAACCACCCCTCCACGGGCTACTTCTCATCCTGCCTCCACCATCTACTGTTCGTCCTGCCCTCCACGGGGTGGTCCTGTTCATCCTGCCCTCCACGGGGTCCTGTTCATCCAGCCCCAACCGACTCGATCGACCGGCGTACTGTTCATCCAGAGGCAACACCACGGGGTCCTGTTCATCCACCCCCCACCCCCCCCACAGCACTCACTGTTCATCCAGAGGTAGCATCGATCGGCTTCAGTTAGCAGCAGTAGCAAAGGAATCGCTCAATCGGGTTCGGTTATCAGCCATCGATCGGTCGCTCGGGTTCAGTAACGCGTAGCCTGCAGTGCAGTCGCTCGGGTTCAGTTAGAGCCCAACGCCTCGCACACACACGCGTACGTATGAGAGAAACGCGCATCGCTCGGCCCCCGACCACCCACCGTAACCAGGGACTCCCTGATATTTTCCGCGCCCTCGCTTGTACCATGGTTTTTCTCGTCATGGATGGCCCAAAGAATGTCATGCAGCTGCGTCTCTGTCCCGCCCAGGACGAAAAGCTCATTTTCTGTCATGATTTTTTGTCATGGAAGTAGGACCCCACCACATCTATGATGATATCGGGTTTGTCACAATTATCGTCATATAAGTGTCATAAGTATGATAGAAAAGATTTTCGTTCGGCCCAAAATGTCATGGATGTGTCTTTTTTTGTAGTGCTAATCTCGGCCCTTCGTGTGTTTAGGGGGCTTGTACCGAAGAAGAAGTGTAATTGTGTTCTTCTCAGTATCTAGTAATGCCCATGTCTTGTTTTTTTAGAAAAGGAGGAATCATCCACGGCCTCTGCATTTGGGTGATGCATACGACCAAAGACCTAACAAAGTAATACAACAGTGAGCCCGAGGCCATCATCTAGATGACAGCTGTCGCTGCTCCTATCCTCTTGATGAAGGGGTGTCGTATGTCCGGGCCATATACCAAACAGACATCGCACGAAAGCCTAACATCTAACACCGGATGCCCAATCCAAGCCACATAGGCTGGACTGGGTAACACTCCGGTCTGGCGCACTCTCAGTGAGTACCACACGAACACGCTGCAAAGGTCCGTCACCTCCGTCTTCCCTCGATCCATCCTCAAAGCATGTACTGACGCATCCACCTTGTTAGGCCTCTCTGTCATCGACGCCACCACGACGTCAAATAACATCGACCTCCTGCGCGTGTCCATCGCCACACATCTGACGCCAAGCCTCCACTGCTCCATACCGCCATGAACTGCCGCCATGAATTTGTAGAAAGAAACACCGCTCCACCGAAGCAGCCATCCGCCGGTCCCTCGAGCCTGAGTGCATCTTCAATAATGCCACCCCAAGGGGGTAATTGTCACATCCCTAGTTTGGTATGGTCCTTGGCTTGCTTTGTGCATCATGTTTAAATTTCAAATGAAATTGAAATGGGGATGTTTCAAACCCTAGCACCAAAGCAAATTCAAATAGGTTCAATTTTAAAATGGATTATCAATGAACCCAAAATGCTCTTAAAAAAATGTTCATGCTCTTTGGATAATGTTGGGAACAACAACCAGAGGTGGTGCACATTTTTGCTACTCATTTTGGATTTTTGAATCAATGCATAAATATTTGATTTTGAGCTGTTTAAATTATATAAATATTTTTAATGGCTCCAAAAATGTTGGGAATTGGTGAGGGCCTCTAGAATATTATATCTAGATGCCACAATTATTTTCAGCATTTATGGAAATGTTTTAGCATTTCTTTTAATTACAAAACAAATGTCAGAAATAGAAAAAGAAAACAGGATATAGGAAACACTTACCTGTTCTTACCTAGCGGCCCAGCTGGCCAGCCCACCTGGCGGCCCAGCCCACCAGGGGCAGCCCCGTCTTCTACCTCTTGCCAGTAGGCAGAGGAGAAGTCGGGCACGACGCGGCGCGCCGGCCACGCGCCTCGCCAGCTCCTGCTTGCCGCTCCCCGTCGTCGCCTGGACCTTCCTCACGTCGCCACCCCCCCAAGCCTCTCTCACTCTCCCCTGTGCTTCTCCTCTCCTCTGTCTCGTTCTTACCCTCTGTCCCGAGCGCATCGGAGGGCACCGACGTGCGCCACCGCGACCACCGCCTTCCAATCGCCTCCCCCCCGACGTACCCATGAGGTCCGCCTCGTCGCCCTAGTCCTCTCTGCCAGGCCACACAGCACCGGACGCCCCCGAGCGCCTCCACGCCGTCGTCTTCAACCTCCCGATGCCGGAGATCTCCGTCGCCGCCTCGCTTGCTCCGGCCACTCCCCCCGAGCCGACGACCTTCTCTTCGACTTCGCAGTGAGCCCCTCCGTTGTTTCCCTATACTCCCAGTGTCGATTCCTCCCTCTAGCTAGCTTCGCCGTCGCGGCCGAGAGCTTTGCTCCGCCGGCCACGTAGCCGCCGCGTCCACAGTTGCTGCCGCCCGCGTTTGAGCGCGTGTCTTTGCTCAGCGTGGTCCTAGGAGCTCAAAACAAGCATCCGTTCGTCCTCCCGTCCACCGTAGCTTCGTTTCCGTTGAGGTCCGAACTCCGGCGGCCGCCGTGAGCTTGATTCCGGCGAGCTCGGGCCACCTGAGCCCCTGCCGTTCGCACAGATGGATGCGGCGCACTCCCAGCTCCACGTAGATGCCCTCCGCCGGCCATTTGGTCACCGGAGGAGGAATCCTGAGCCTCTCCGCCGTCTCTGGCCTTGCCGGCGACAAGCGTAGGGTCAACTCCGGCGTGCGTTGACCCCCACAGCCCAGTTAACCTCCCCCCTCTCTCACTGACCTGCGGGCCCTGCCCGGCTAATTACTATAGTTAACGCTAATTAACTAACTAGGTTAGCTACTAGAGTCACTGACTAGTGGGCCCTGCCCAGTTAGTTAGGACTAACTAACTTAGTTAGCTGACTTGGTCACTGACCAGTGGGACCCACTGGTCAGGTTTGACCTGGTCAACCCCGTTGACTCGCTTACATCATGCTGACGTAGAGTTGACGCATTATATCATTTTCTGGTATTAATTTAAATCAGGAAATTCCAGAAAATAGTTAAAACTTCTAAAAATCATAGTAATTCAACCGTAACTCCAAATCAAATAAATTATATATGAAAAATTATCAGAAAAATGCAAGGAATCCATTTATGCCAGTTTCATGCATGAAAAACCAACTTATACTTGTTGTATAAGTGAAAATGTAATAATGGCATGTTATATACTTAAATTGGGGTTTGCATATGAATCCTTGGTTCATATGGAATTCAACCAAATTGATGCTACATGCATTAGGGAAAATCATAGCTTCTTTGAAATGTCATCTTCATGCATCATACTGTTGCATATGGTTGTTTATTGATTGTCGGCACCGTCCCTCTCGATAGGTTCTGCTCCGGAAGGTGTCCCGAGTACCTGTCTGAGGAGCAGTGTTTCTTCGTGGATCTATCAGGCAAGCAAACCCCCTTGAGCATCTCGATAAAATCCCACTCTCTCGCTCCTGCTCCTTGTACTGCATTAGGAAAATAACAATTCAACTGCTATTTTCTGCTGCGGTAGCTGAACCCATTCCTCTGCATGACCTGTCATTGCCATAGTAAATAGTTGAAACCCACTAGCATGAGTAGGAGTTGCTTGAGCCTTGATGTGCCTGCTCATCCATGCTTGTTTTTCTCTATGCCAGCTATGCTTAGAGTTGTGTCAGGTCTGATTCATCGGGAATGAATCGGAGTGGTGAACATGTCCTACCGGTAAAGGCTAAGTGTGTGAACACGTTTTGGTAAAGGTAGCGATGAGAGGCCATGTAGGAGTATATGGTGGGTTGTCTCATTGGAACCGTCCCTAAGCACTGAGTTCTGTGTATGTTATCCAAGTCCAGTTACAACCACACATTGGGTTTCGGTTATCCAGCCCCTCTCGGCTTATTAATCCACTTGATCTCTGTCCAGGAGTTGCAACTAGTTTCTAGCGTTTGTAGGTAGTGCTACTTGTCTACCAGGTGGTGTCCGACGGGACGGGCTTGGGATAGACTAGGCACCATGGCACGGTGTACCAAGTGGCACCCGGATGGTGGGCTTGGGAACCCTGCACACATCGTTTGGGGCCGTGAGCGACACCCCGGCCGGATCTCCTTGCGGATGGAACCCGAATAGGCGATAAACCTGGACAAGAGACTTGTGTGGTTAGTCAGGTCGTGGACGACACCCTCGCCCGGCTTCCGCTTGAAGGTTGCTGAGGTACATGACGTGTACAGGACTATAAGTGGCGAGAGCGTGTGTGACGAAGTACACCCCTGCAGGGTCAATATTATCTATTCGAATAGCCGTTTTCCTCGGATATGGAAACTTGGAGGACTTATGTAGTACATAGACAACTTGAAGTGGATACTCTAAAATCCGCAAGATAAGCGTGAGTGCTATGGATGGCCTTCTCGTAGGGAGACGGGAACGGATCCATAGTGGAGTATTGATATGGTGAATATGTGGACTCGTGTGCGTCTTCTCACCCCAAAGAAATTTCTGATACTCGTAGTATAGGCTAGCCACTGAGTCAAAGTTGGCTTGCTGCTGTTAACTCCACCACCCCCTTTGTTGATAATGTTGCATATGTAGATAGTTCTGACGTAAGACTTGCCGAGTACCTTTGTACTCACGTTTGCTTATTTATGTTTTGCAGCTGGTTACGCTAGTGACTTCGACGAGTAGCTTGTATCCCAGCTACGATCTTGTACCCTTGGGAGGGTCGTGTTTAGTCAGGCTTCTTAGTCTTTTCCTTTTGTAGTTGTCTGTACTCAGACATGTAATGCTTCCGTTGCTTGTATGCTCTGAATGATGGGTCATGAGACCCCTGTGTGTATTGATTGCTATGTGGCTCTTCTGGGCCTTTATCTATATGAGTTTGAGTTATGTTGTGATGCCATGGTGTACATCACATACTTGCATGATATGCATACGTGTATCGTGTATTGCTATGTGTGGGATCCGACAATCTAGTTGTTTGTCCTTGGCAGCCTCTCTTATGAGGAAATGTAGTCTAGTGCTTCCTTGAGCCATAGTAGTCCGCTACAGCCCGGTTCACCGGAGTCCTGCTAGCCCAGCACTACTGCTCGGAACACTTGACTGGCCGGCATGTGTTTCACTTTGTTCCTATGTCTGTCCCTTCGGGGAAATGTCACGCGGTGTCATCCGGAGTCCTGTTAGCCCAGTGTTACAGCCCGAATTCACACGTTGATGACCGACATGCTCGATGTGGTTCATGTATGCCTGTCCTCATGGGTTGGTGCCGCTTTGGATTCACGACTAGCCATGTCGGCCCGGGTTCTTTGTCATATGGATGTTAGCGACACTATCATATACGTGAGCCAAAAGGCGCAAACGGTCCCGGGCCAGGTAAGGTGGCACCCGTGGGAATACCGTGCGTGAGGCCGCAAAGTGATATGATGTGTTACATGCTAGATCGGTGTGACTTGGGATCGGGGTCCCGACAGTAATGACACATGAATGCCACCGTCATCCGATAAACTGATTTAGGGTTTTCCTCGGAGATATTGGGTGGGGTTGGGAGCTTCACCTCGATTATGCCTTCATAAAGGAAATGATGATAAGCTCATCGTCATCACCGGCTCCGGTAAATGACCGAAGACCAAGTTTTCACCTGGATCCGTCCCAAGAAATCCACCCGACAACCTGTGCACTGTCTTAACCGCCTTCAAAGCCCCAGATCTAGCCGCCTAGATCCGGTGACCAACTGCAATAGTAGTGCCACCGTAGGTGCCCTGACACACCGGCCACTGCCTAAATGCGCAACCATTGGAGCCTGGGAGGAGGGATCCCACCCCACCTCACCAAACCATGAGAACCGTCGAGATGGATCCCGCACGCTCATCACCATCTTTGATCTGAACCAATCCGTGGCAAAACCACGAGATCGCCGATGCAGATCTGCCTTGGATAGGGACTGAACCACGCCATGCCACCGCGGAAAGCCCGAGCTTCACTCGCCACCACCTTCTAGGACCGCCGCCCCGGGATCTAGCCTCTACCGACAGGCTGAGCCGCCGGCCACCACGGCCAAGTCCACCATCACCCCGCTAGCCCACCGAATAGCCGACGCCACCAAATCTTCCGAGAAGCCTAGCAGCTCGGCCGCCTCCACCCAGCACTACACCGCTCCACTTTCCACAATCCCGACAATGTTAAAAACATGGTAAGGTGATTAATGAGGTGGAAGGGCACCGACACTGCCACCTCCCACCAATCCATATTCATTACTGTACTGCTGCATCTACCTTGCCCGATCTAGCTGCCATCGACACCACCATGATGCCAGAAAATGCCACCATCCTGCGCTCGTCCATCATGACACGCCCACCGGCGAGACCCCGCTGCTCCATGCAGCTGAGACCCGCCGTTGTCGACGTGCTCGATGCCACGCTGCTCCTCTATCGTGAACACTACCTATTGGCATTGGTCCCATCCCCTCCGCCTGTAGTTCCTCTAATCGAGCACCCAAATGCGCCAAGAAGCGTCTCCAAGAAGGGTACAACACATGAAGTGCCGCCGCCCAATCTAAGGAGATTTTGGGTTTTCACCCGGGCATGGGGTCGGGGTGGAGGGCAGGGACCTCGATGGCGCCTGCAAGGAGGAGAACGGCGACCCTGGTCGTCACCACCGTCAGGATGAATGAGTCATCCAGAGTTTCCTCTGGTCTGATGGCACCTCTACCAGCCCCCGCGAATGCATCGAGGCCGATGACCGTGATCGTAAGCCACCAAGTGCAGCGGGAGAGATCCTGCAACACCGAGGAGATCCACCGGCACCTCACCGCCCATGAGGTCAATACACCATCCATCCACCCTCCGCGAACATCGCTAGCCAAGGGCACTGTCGCCATGCCTATCGGGGCCGCCACCCCAGGTCCAAGTTCCTCCGTGATGGCCAGAGTGGCGAGATCCACCACGAGCGACGAGATCCGGCACCGTGCGGCCATCGCCATCACCCAAGCCCACCGTCGACCGATCTGACCACTGCCGGGAGCCCGCATGCTGTCGGGAGTCCCACACCCACGGATCTAGGCGCCTGTGCACCGCCGCGATCCCACGTCTTCGGGGTCCGCCACACCGTCGGGAGGGCCGCACCCCACGGATCAGGATGCCCATGCCATCACGGATCCGGGAAAGTGAGGAGATACCCTCCACCGCCATCGCATGCATGGGCTTTGCTCAGCGCCGACCATCGGCAGCGGCGGAGGGGAAGAAGGGCGCTGGAGGGTTATTAGGCGGCAGCGGTGGCTGAGCCCTCCCGAGCCGCCCGCGGGCGAGGAGACGTGAGAGCAAGGCGTTTCATCAATATAGCGATCTCTGGAATACGAAGCGCGTTGTTCGGTCAAAATATGAGATAGAGATTTTAATATGGACCACATGCGGAGAAAAATAAGTGAATTCACACTCTAAAATATGTTTATATACATGCACATGTAGTCTATATTGATATCTCTAAAAGGTCTTATTTTTAGAAACGAAGGGAGTAGTTGACTTGCCTTGTCCTATCCTTCAAAGAAGGTTCCAAACCGCCATGTCGTGGAGGCATAGGACTTTTATTATGATGTCAATGTCTCCTTTTTAGCTTTCTGTTGTTATATTACTTCTATGGTGGTTTTGTTCATGAAATTAGAAAAAACTTCCCTTGAACACTTTGTAAGCGTAAGGATAGAATCGGGACCTGTTTACGGAGGTGCGTACACGCTTGGAGAACATGGCGTGGATACTTTTACCCGACATGGATGGCAACATGATCTTAGGATTGGCCCTCCCGTGGATTAGGCGTCATAGAGTATCATGATTACTTGTATTTCACTTTTTTCCTTTCTTTCTGAGTGTGGACTTAATTTTGCCATGTGCATCTTAATTATGCAGAGGCTGGGTGTAAATATTTAAACCTTTTAAGTTATAAAGTGTCGCTTATCGAAATAAGTAATAGAGACAACTATTGACCATAATTTGTTGGCATATCATCTATAGCCAACATGTATAGCAGTTAGGGCATCTTCAATGCTAACCCCCAAACATGACACCGTGTCGGTCCACGGATTAGTGGGGTCCAGTCCGTCGGACACTAATGCCGGAGCTAGCCATCCAACCATGCCCACATACACTCCATAAAGGATTTCAACAAATCAAATGAAATTCATGCAAATAATATGGAATTCATTTAAGTTTGGTCATAATTTATATAACACGGATGATACTTTGTCTGTTTGACAAAAAACTGAAAACAACTAGGGTGCTAACTTGGTAGAGGATGACGACCTCGTACGCGTGGCCTAGCGCCTGAGGGCTTTTTCCGTTGGGGAGTCAACCCTGACTTGCAACTGCTTTGAACGTATATTATTGACTTTTTTGGAGAATAATGTATGACCATACTAGTGGCTACAAAAGAGTGCTAACTGTATATAATTACATCAGATAACCACACAACAAACAACTTTGTTTCCATGTCCAAAAACATACACCTGAAGTAATCTCGCATCACACGATACCCATGCATTCAACAAACAAATGATATGAATAAAAAAAGTTGATGGTATTTCGCAACAGCATAACTTGTTAGTGTGCTCAGCTAAACATGTGGTTTCATCTGTGTAAGAGTACATTAGTGTCGGTGTCAAAACCGGCGGATCTCGGGTAGGGGGTCCCGAACTGTGCGTCAAGGCCGGATGGTAACAGGAGACAAGGGACACGATGTTTTTTACCCAGGTTTGGGCCCTCTCGATGGAGGTAATACCCTACTCCTGCTTGATTAATATTGATGATATGGGTAGTACAAGAGTAGATCTACCACGAGATCAAGGAGGCTAAACCCTAGAAGCTAGCCTATGGTATGATTGTTGTGTATGGAGTTGATTGCCTACGGACTACAACCCTCCGGTTTATATAGACACCAGATAGGGTTACATGAAGTCAGTTACAATGGTAGGAGATCTTGAATATCCGCATCGCCAAGCTTGCCTTCCACGCCAAGGAAAGTCCCATCCGGACACGGGACGAAGTCTTCAATCTTGTATCTTCATAGTCCAGGAGTCCGGCTGAAGGTATAGTCCGGCTACCCAAACACCCCCTAATCCAGGACTCCCTCAGTAGCCCCTGAACCAGGCTTCAATGGCGACGAGTCCGGCGCGCAAATTGTCTTCGGCATTGCAAGGCGGGTTCCTCCTCCAAGTCCTTCATAGAAGATTGTAAACACCAAGAGTAGTGTCCGCCTCTGCAAAATAAGTATCCACATATTGCCATAGAGAGAATAATATTGACACAAATCAAATCTGCCGACGTATTCCGCAGTGCTCATCACACTACGGCCAAGTCCTTTACTCGAATCGTTTTTACTTTTCCACCTCAGCATGTTTTGCGAGGCGGTTTCCTTGGCACGTCTTGTCAAAGCAGAGATCGTGTGCCCCCCTTTTACGGGATTCTCATCAATACGGACGTGGGTAACCCAATCGTGCCCGTTAGCATGTTTTCTCGATTAAAAGCGAGTCCTAAACGGTTACAGGGAGGGCTCCTGGTATTCAACCTCTTATAAAGAGACCAAGGCCTTACTCCTTTTTCCAATCTCAAATGAGTTCGCCCGTTGCCTCAAGTTCCAACACCCTAGGCTCCAGATTCCAGGTGCTTTGGACCTTCGACAATGTCCGGTTCCGACCTTCAAGGCCGATGGATGCCCTCCTCCGTCACGGAGGAGGACGTGCTAAAGTTGAGAGAGGCTAAGTTCTTGACCGCCAAAATTTCGCATAGGTTGCCTGCTCAAAGGAATGCTATTCCCAGTCCCCAGCCCGGTGAGAGCGTAGTGTTCATGTCTCACTTCCTTCGGGGGTTAGGCTTCCCGATGGATCCCTTCGTGAGGGGGCTGCTGTTTTATTACGGGCTGGAATCTCATGACTTAGCTCCGGAGTGCGTTCATCGTTGTGTGCGAAGCGTTCCTCTGTGTCCCTCCTCACTTCGGATTATGGATCAAGACTTTTGGTGTGGAGCCGAAGATGATCGAGGGACGGCACGCAGAGTGCGGAGGCGCTGTCATAAATAAGAATGCTGATGCTCCATGGCCCGAGGGCTCCTTTCAAGAGGAGCTCGGCTTGTGGCAACGAGAATGGTTCTATATCACCGCCCCCAGGAGCACCAAGTGGGCGGCGCCTCCTGCCTTTCGCTCGGGTGCCCCATCACGGCTAGCGTCATGGGTCAACAAAGGATTAGATTTGGGGTTATCCAAATACGTGCCCTTGTTGCAGGGCCGCATCAGGGATCTCTTATAAAGAGACCTCAACCTGGTCAAGGTGACGCAGATCATGCTGATTCGCCGAACACTGCCCGACAAATGTTGCTCCCTTCGTCTGTGGGAGTTTAATCCGGAGGGACCACGAGCTCTCCATCATTTTATGGGCGCAACGCCCGTGGAGATGTATAAATTGTTCTTTGGATCACAAATGATGTGTCTGGATTTGACCGAGGATGCAGGCCTAAGCTGCAATCGCCCGGATACCGAAGTAAGTAACCTTGTGCCCGGACCTACTATCCATAAAATCGTCATAAACTTGCCCCTAAAAGAGTTGTCCTTTTAAACAGGAGTGGATAGCAAGGGCAAAGCTGATCAGGTGTCTGGCTCCCCTTCCCGAAACCAAGCCGGATCCCGTGCTTGTTAGGATGTTGAAGATAATGCCTTTGGAGGGAAGTAAGGGGAAGGACAAGGGAACTATGGCCTCCTCGAAGGAGGCTGCTCCGAAGGGAGGAACCGACAATTCCTCTCCCAAGGGGAAGAAGAGGGCTGCCTCTGACAACTCGGAGACCATGGCCCCGAAGCGGGGGAGAAAATCCTCGTTAGAGGGTCCGACGCCGGGGAGTTCCTCGGCCGAACTACGCCCTTAAAGGGATCAGCCTTCCAGCGAGCCGTAAGTAGAGAGAGGTTTTCCTTTTGAGGGATGAAAGAAATCCTTGATTGATATCTGAGAAGATTAACCGAAATTTTACCTTGTAGCTCGGACCTCAGCCCTTTTCAGCTGAGCTCATCTTCGGGGGATCTTCTTCTGGAGATGATGGAGAGTGGGACGCCTCCCCCTGCCGTACCGCCTAGCGAGGCGGGCGACCCTGAGGTGTCGTCGCGGAGGGTTTCTCTGAATCTGGCAGGGGTGGAAGATAGCTATGTGGCCCCCCAAGGCTCTCCGCGTACGGCCTTCGAAAGAGGCCATAGGACAAGTCCGGCACCGTCTGGTGCTCAGCCGGAGGAGCTAAAGATTCTGCTGGGGCGAGCTTCTATCTCAGAGGACCACCGTGCATTGATGGGCACAGTGATTGAAAGGATTTCATCTGCAGAAAGCGGATTGCATGAGGCCGTCAAAAGTTTACTGATGGGTTTTGAGGTACGTTAGATAGTGTACACTTTTGTCAGTTGCGCATAAGTAAGATGCGCCCTGTGTAGATAGTAGCCCCTAAGACTCTGCGCATTGTCAAGAAATGATGGCACGCAGAGGATCATAATCCCAGGTCTAAAATGTCGCCTTTGAATGTAGGTGGTGAGGTGTCCGGAATCTAGCCGAACTGATGATGTAGCCGAAGTAAAGCGGCGACTTGACGTGGCAGATGCCGACATCGCGCTTGTCAACAAGCGGCTTGATGAGGCTCAAGGTATGTAATTCTTCGGGCGGCATCGGGTAAGAGGAGCTTCATGCCAGTGTCTTACAATGTGTGTGCTTGACGCAGATGGTACGGCCGCCGTGGAGAATCTTAGGGCAGAACTTGCCCGAGCTAAGGAGCAAGCCAGAAAAAGCGATGCGGCTGCCGAGAAGGCCCTTGAAGAGCTGAGAGCCGAACAGGCTGCTCACTGCCGAAGCAAAGAAGAGATGGCCGAGATGGCCGAGAAGTTAAAGAGCGCTGCAGACCATTGCAAACTTCTTGAGAAAGAAGACCGGGCGAGACAGACGGACTTAGAGAAGGCCGTTGCGATGAGAGCTGCGAAGGAGGAGCTGCGTCAGGCTGAACAGATTGCGGCTGGAAATCCCTTTATTCTGCGAAGGAAATTTTGTGATCCGAAGTTTGCTCCGTTGGACCGGATGTGGAGTGTGGAGGATACCTATCTGGACTTGGCAGCGAGTGCTGCTGATGCGACCGAACACTTTCGAGATCAGAAAGATCACGAAGTGGAAGAGCTTTTCTGGTCGCAGTTTCACAACCCAGAGCGTCCAGTGGCAGTGGATGATCGTTTGGCTCAATGGGCCGAACTGAATAGGTTGTCTGGACTCGCCATGGAGTACGTCATGGGTCACTTGTGGCCGGGGAGATTGGAGCCGAAGAGTTATTTCAGCTTGGTGCAGCAATTCCTTGACACGGTGCTGCGTATAAATGCAATGAAGAGGTCAGCATGCATAGAGGGCGCTAGGCTGGCTCTTGCCCGTGTTAAGACATACTAGGCAGAGATGGAGACCACCGTTGTTGCGTCCCGAGATTCGGACAAAAGCCGAGTACCCTCCGAGCACTATTTTCAGGAAGTTCTTGAAGGCGCTCGTGTAATAGAGACGCAGTGCCCGAAAGATGCTATGTTATGATAGCATATGTAATTATAAAGTAATATTTTGATAAACTGTAGTGGCTTTTTTTTATACTTGTGCCTCCAAGTATTGGGAACACCTCCTGTGCGGCCGTTTTTCAGATATATATATATATATATATATATATATATATATATATAGAATCTGAAAGATGGCAGTCGTTGGCTTCAGCCCCCACGCACATAGTGCGGGGGTGCTCGCAGAAGACGCATTTTCACACTTAACCCAACGTCTTGGTCCTACAAAGGAGGTGATAGCGCAGCGGGCCAGGAAACCAGACTATAATGCTTTAACACTTTCACTTAGCCATAGGAGTTTGACAATGAGACTCTTTAGGTAGCTCCTTGGTGGCAACTGCGCTCGTCCAAATTCGGGCGCATATGTGCCTGACCGGGAAGCGGCCCTTCGTTAAAGTGGAGGAATCCGATAGATTCCGATAGGTCATCGAGTGGCTGACCAGTCTCACGCTACATCATGACAGTCAGTTTTCGGCTTTCTCTACTGAGGTGCTCACCCGGCCGAACCGGGGGCACAATTGCAGTAGTTCTCCTGGTGCTACCTTAGCCGATAGAGCGGAACGTAAGGTAGCCGAACTCAGGAGCCGAGCAACCCAACATTTGACCAAAGACATGATTCAGAGCTGATGCATATAATGCCAAAACTCGCGACGCCGAACACTCCCTAAGGTGTTCGGTCTTTATGAGTGCGGGCGAAACAACACTCTTTATTAAAAAAGCCCCTAGTGTCCAGGTACGTGCAAAAATTTCCGACGTGGCCACATGCCAAGACGCCAGCCTCCTCCTTGGTTATATCAGAAAAAACCAGGGGATGTGTAGCAACAAGAGACAGTAAAAAAGGTTTATGCAGGGTCTTAATCTAAAAAGAATCCTTTAGGACGGGTCCCTACTGCACGTCTGCGCCTATGTCTCCGTTGTGTCGTATCCTGGACGGGCTCCGCACGACGTTCATCTGTAAAAGAGAGGAACTGAGTTGAAAACGGGTCGTGCCGAACAAAAGTTTAAAATAAACAAAGTGTAAAGTAAAATATATAAAATTGATCTTTATTGTCTCTTATTGTATATGCATGGAGGCCCTAGTGCGGGGGTATATGGCCACTAAGCCTGTATCAATGATGATTTTGTACCGAACTCGTCTATCCGCGTTCGTGGTCTTTAATGACCTATTTCGAAGTTTTTTGGCCGGTGAGGCCATGTTACTGTGGGGTTGTCAAAGCAGCCGCACAGTCCCCCGCTTGGGGAGGTGCACTTTAGTGCTTCCCCTTCAAAGAGATGATGCCTCGTGGACCGGGCATCTTAAGCGTGAGAGATGCATAATGCGGTATTGCGTTAAAGCGGGCGAAAGCTTCGCGTCCCAGTAGTGCTTGATAGCGACTTGAGAACGGGACGATATGGAAGGTCAACTTTTCGTGGCGGAAGTTATCGGCAGAGCCGAATATAACTTCGAGCCGGAGAAAACCCATATAATGGGTGTCCGGACCAGGTGTTACCCCTTGAAAGGAGGTTTTGCTGCGGCGGATTATTGCTGGGTTTATCCCCATGTGCTGGATTGTATCCTGATATATCAGGTTTAGTCCGCTGCCACCGTCCATAAGGACATTTGATAACTGGAGTCCGCCAATTATTGGATCGAGTATCAAGGCAGTCCAGACTACATTCTTGATATTACTAGAATAATCTAGCTGATCGAAGATGATCGGTTTTGACAACCAGTGGCAGGACCCTTTAGGGATGGGCCATGTGGTGCGTACCTTTACGGGCGTCGCACGTTTTGTTATGTGAAGTGAGTTCACTGTTTTTACTTCTTGTGGGAAGTTCTTTTGTTTCCTGGTGCTCTGCTTTTGGGGTTCGTCCTCGTCTTCGCTTGGTGTGTCGAGCCCCTTGTGTTCGGCATTGAGTCTGCCGGATTGTTTGAAAACCCAAAAGTCTCCGTGGGTATGGTTAGCAGGCTTCCCGGGAGTATTGTGTATCTGACATATCCTGTCCAGGATTTTATTTAGGTTGGATGGATCGTCCCTATTATCCTGAGGGTGCGATTTTTCCTGATTTTGTCATGAGCCTTTGAATCCGGCATTGATTGTCGTGCTCTTCGGACTATTGTCCTTAGTCCGGCGATGGTCCTTGTTGCGTCGCGGTTTTCCGTTTCCATCCCTAGTTTCGGATGTACTTGGGTCGCTGGGGCTGCACCTTGCCAACCAGCTGTCCTCCCCTACACAAAAGTGGGTCATGAGGCTTGTTAGTGCGGCCATTGTTCTTGGCTTTTCTTGGCCGAGGTGTCTGGCGAGCCATTCGTTTCGGACGTTATGCCTGAAAGCTGCTAAGGCTTCGGTGTCCGGACAGTCGACTATCTGATTCTTTTTAGTGAGGGATCTATTCCAGAACTGCTGAGCTGATTCTTCGGGTTGTTGAGTTATGTGACTAAGATCGTCTGCATCCGGAGGGCGGACATAGGTCCCTTGAAAGTTTGCCCGGAAAGCATCCTCGAGCTCTTCCCAGCTTCCAATTGTGTTTTCAGGAAGGCTTTTAAGCCAATGCCGGGCTGGCCCTTTAAGCTTAAGGGGTAGATATTTTATGGCGTGGAGATCATCTCCTCTAGCCATGTGTATGTGGAGGATATAATCCTCGATCCAGACTCCAGGGTCTGTTGTTCCATCATATGCCTCTATGTTTACGGGTTTGAATCCCTCTGGGAATTCATAGTCCAGGATCTCATCGGTGAAACATAGGGGGTGTGCGGCGCCCCTGTATTTGGGTGTGCCGGAGTCTGATGATGGCTTCATAGTGTTGCTTACGAGAGCTTGATTTCTTTGCCCATAAATGGACCTGACTGGGCCATGATGCGAATCCTTAAGTGGGTCGCATGCCGATTTAGGTGCGGTGCCGCTTGCCGCTTTATGGGGTCGTCTATCCGACCGTGTGGCTTGTTCATTTTTTGAATGCGAGGGCTCTAGGGCCTCTTCGTCGAATTCAGGCAGTAGCTTTCTTTTCGGATAGCTTTTAGTGCGGCGACTGTCGCCGTACTTATCTGTGGTATTGATTACTTTGCTCCATCTAATCCGGAGTGCGTCTTCCGCTGTTTTTAGCTTCCGCTTCCGCTTCTTTAGGCTGCATGCAGTTGCAACGAGCCTTTCGTGGAGATTCTTATGCTCCATAGGTTTACTCGGTGTGAGGTCGTCCGGAATGCCGTGTTCGCCGGGGGAGGGATGTTCGGTTTCTCTATCCGTGTTGCCCTGTTCAGACGGTTGCTCTAAGGCCTGCTCATCATCTACCGGCTCGTCCTGCTCTATGGCTGGGTTTTTGTCGAGGCGGGGCTTGGGTCGGCGTTTACGCCGACGCTTTGATTGCTTTTCGGGGGGTCGATCTCCCGTCCCATCCCCTTTTTCCTCGTTGTCGCTTCCTTTAGGGGTATCCACCATGTACACATCGTCAGATGAGGTGGCTGTCCAATGCCCTATGGGCGTTGGTTCATCGGTATCTCCTGCATCGTCATCCATGCTGTCGATGTCTCCGGAGTCGAAGTTGAGCACGTCGTTTAAATTGTCGACAGTGGCTACCAAGTGGGTGGTGGGTGGGCTTTGAATTTCTTCATCGTTCGTATCCCATCCTCGCTGACCGTAGTTCGGCCAGGGCTCTCCTGATAAGGAGAGAGACTTGAGAGAGTTCAGGATATCGCCACAAGGCGAATGCTGAAAGATGTCTGCGGTGGTGAACTCCATTATCGGCGCCCCATCGGATTCGATTGGCAGGGGCGCGGGGGGTTCGGAGTACGGGGAGGAGTCCGGATCCTCGGAGTCACGGGTCGTGCAGAGTGTGGGGCTAGCGTTCGGCCCGATCGCTTTCGGGATCGTAGCCCCCGAGGTGACATCCAACCGCTCATCCTCAATTGGCGCAATAGGCTCCGAGTTAGGGGTCGGAACCGATGCGTGTGCGGCCTCCAGGACACTGTCCGGGGGCAGAGCTAGATCATGCCCCTCGAGATAGTGCGGCGCACTTGGCCGTGGCTCGAGCCCGTCGAAGATCAAGTCTCCGCGGATGTCAGCCGTGTAGTTTAAGCTTCCAAACCTGACTTGATGGCCAGGGGCGTAGCTTTCGATCTGCTCCAGGTGGCCGAGCGGATTGGCCCGCAGAGCGAAGCCGCCGAAGACGAAGATCTGTCTGGGGAGTAAAGTCTCACCTTGGACTGTATCATTGTTGATGATCAAATGAGCCATCGGGCCTAAAGGCGACGACACAGAGGAACTCTCAATGAAAGCACCAATGTCGGTGTCAAAATCGGCAGATCTCGGGTAGGGGGTCCCGAACTGTGCGTCAAGGCCGGATGGTAACAGGAGACAAGGGACATGATGTTTTTACCCAGGTTCGGGTCCTCTCGATGGAGGTAATACCCTACTCTTGCTTGATTAATATTGATGATATGGGTAGTACAAGAGTAGATCTACCACGAGATCAAGGAGGCTAAACCCTAGAAGCTAGCCTATGGTATGATTGTTGTGTATGGAGTTGATTGCCTACGGACTACAACCCTCCGGTTTATATAGACACCGGATAGGGTTAGGGTTACATAAAGTTGGTTACGATGGTAGGAGATCTTGAATATCCGCATCGCCAAGCTTGCCTTCCACGCCAAGGAAAGTCCCATCCGGACACGGGACGAAGTCTTCAATCTTGTATCTTCATAGTCCAGGAGTCCGGCTAAAGGTATAGTCCAGCTACCCGAACACCCCCTAATCCAGGACTCCCTCAATTAGCAATTCCAAAATTGGAAACTTGTAACATTTCGGTTCTTTTTTATGTTTTAGATGCCAGGCTACAACCGAGATTACTTGAATAAGCAATGTTTTATGATCTATTCTGCTCTCAATCTTTTTTTTTTGAGGAACCAGCAGGTGAACTGCCTTTTCTTATAGAAGGAAAACAGAAGAGCAATTTACAAGGGGGGTGGCCACGTTTTTAGGGAACATGGAAAAAACCGCAAAAATGGCCCATATGCATGAACCATGGAAAAGCTAGCACATACTCAGCCTAAGCTGGCAGATGGCAATGCCCCAACGAAAGCCATATCCCGTTGCTTAATGGCCTCGAAAGCTAGTAGAGCAACCTCGTGATGTGTCATCCGTTGACCTGTGAAAACACGTCTGTTCCTCTCTTTCCAGATAGCCCAAAATTGTGTAGATGATCCTACTGCTCCTCCGTCTCTGCACTTGCAATGGCTCATGTACTAGCATCTTGTCTCACCTGTCAGAAATAGTGCCTGGCTCAGGCAAGAAACCTCAGATGGTTCCAAACAGTGACCGCGAAGGGACAGTCCTTGCAAAGATGGGTTGCCGTTTATGGTTGCTGAAGAGATAGCTGACACCTTAGTGGTCAGGTTCCAGGAGATTGTGTCATCATGATCTGGTAGCAGAACTGTTTGGCTAATCCATCCCCATAGAGTGACAAATTCCCCCAGTTGTTGCAGGGATCAAAGGCTAGCGACTGCTCTGATCCATTTATCATTTGCCAACTCCTGATGCACGGTCCTATTTTGTAAAGCTCTGGCGCAAGTAGCATTAGAGGGCCCCTTCCACTCCAGTTGTCATACCAGAAAACTGCCTTGTGGCCATCTCCCAAAGTTATGGTTGCGCTTGCGCGAAAAAGTTTCATATCAGCCTGGTTGCATGGCAAGTCAGTGCCCACTCGTGGCCTCTCCGGGTCCGTCCATTGTAACCAGGGCTAGCGAAGGCGTAGGGCGCGGCCAAAACGCTCAAGGTCTGCGATTCTCAGGCTGCCCAATCTCCTTGGACAAGAAACAGTCTTCGAGTTAATGAGGGAGTGCCCTCGAGAAGTTTGCATTTGGTCCTCTTTCTGCCATAGAAACCCGCGAATGATCTTCTCAACTTTTCACAGCATCCATTTCGGCAGGCTGAGAGCGGAGATGTGGAAAGTAGCCATAGCCGTTAGAACTGGTTGAGCCAGAGCGACCCTGTCGGGCTTATTTAGTAGCTTTCCTTTCCAACCCGGCAATATACCCGCAATCTTGTCAATGAAAGGTTGGAGGTCAAACCTCCGGAGCCGACGCTAGTGCAATGGAAGTCCAAGGTAGCATCCTGGGAAGCTGGCAATCTTGGCGGGAAAGATGGTGAGTATGTCCTGGAGCTCAAATTCCCCGCACTGTATCGGAAACACCTCGGACTTTGATAGGTTCGTGATTAGGACACTAGCCTCCCCGAAGGCCAAGATCGCCAGCAGATCCTCCTTATCAGGGTTGGCAAAGATGCCCGCATCATCCGCAAAGAGAGAGATTATACATCTGGTGGAATGAGCACGGATGGGCTTGAGGATGCCCTGCTCAGAGGCGAGATGAAGAATTTGCTGCAACGGGTCTATTGCTAGAATGAAAAGCATCGGCGACACCGGGTCTCCTTGACGCAGTCCCTGCGCATGCCTGAACGGCTTGCCCAGGTTTCCATTCAGAAGAATCCTAGATGATGAATATGCCAGGGTCATGAAAATCTAGTCCCGTCAACGTTGGCCAAACCCCAGGCGCTGAAGAACCTCAAGAAGGAAAGCCCAATTGACGGAGTCAAAAGCCTTCGATATATCAAGCTTGAGGAAAAGTCTTGGGATGTTCCGGTGGTGTAGGTCCTTGATTAGGTTCTAAACATGCATGAAGTTGTCGTGGATGGAACGCTTTTGGACGAAAGCACTCTGGCACTTAGATACGAGAGTAGGCAGAACCGGGGCAAGCCTGTTGGCCAGGAGCTTGGAGAAAATCTTGGAAAGACTGTGGATGAGTCTAATTGGCCTGTAGTCCCCAACAACCCTAGCGTCAGCTTTCTTGAGCAACATAATGATGTTAGCCGAGTTGACGAGAGAAGCGCAATTTCCCTCAAGGTTCGCAAGGTGAAAAATTGCCTCGACGACATCCAGCTTGATTATTTCCCAGCAAGTCTTCAAAAAAGCCCCAATGAACCCATCAGGGCATGGTGCCTTGACGGAAGGAAGCGAAAATATCGTGTCTTTGATCTCGCTCTCATCGAAAGGGGCTTCCAGGTCTGATAGGTCATGCACGTGCAGACCCAGGTTGTCCCAAATGAGCCCCTTGGTCCTGGGCTTCTGTGTTCCAAGGTGACTCTGGAAGTGCGAGAAAAGCGCATCTTCCTTGTCTTCAGCCATGACCGCAACTCCATTATCCGCCTGAAGCATCTGAATGTAGTTCTTTCGTCTGTGACCATTCACTTTATCATGGAAGAACTTGGAGTTGACATCACAAAGCCTAATACGAGTGAGGCGGGAATGTTGTCGTAGCTTGATTTTTTGGAAGGATAGAAGGCCGAGATAGGAAAGCTTCAGCCTTCGTCGCAACTCCTGCTCCGCAGGGGAGAGCGGCCTACCCTCCTCAGCAAGGTCCAGTCTCCAGATGACCTCCTTGGCAATCTCTATCTGGGTTTTTAAAACCCCCATGCTCTCACGTTGCCATTTCTTTTGAGCCTTGGCTGTCCGGGATAATATTGATGTGGATCCTCCGGATGGGGTTGGTTGCATGGACTGGCCGGTCTCAAGCCGTGGAGACAGTATCTTTGAAGCCCGGGAGGCGAAGCCAGAACTCCTCGAACTTGAAAGATGGCTTGTGGCGCACCTCATTGTCCCTCTGGAGAAAAAGTGGGGCATGATCCGAGTAAGCAGAGGAGATGGCCTGGAGATGCGCATTGGGAAAAAATCTCGATGGCCTAAGGCAAGCCGTAAGCATATAAACACTGTCGGCATACGTCTATCTACGGGGGCCGTCGGCATAGGTAAGGACGTCGGCATAGCCCGGGCCCACCTACCTGGTCATCGACCACCAATTGACGGTGTCGAAACTACGTTGATGGTTGGTAACAGTGGCCGTCGGCACATATTTGCTGACATCACTGATACGTCTCCAATGTATCTATAATTTTTGATTGCTCCATGCTATATTATCTACTGTTTTGGGAAATATTGGGCTTTATTATCCACTTTTATATTACTTTCAGGACTAACCTATTAACCGGAGGCCCAGCCCAGATTTGCAGTTTTATGCCTATTTCAGTGTTTTGAAGAAAAGGAATATCAGATGGAGTTGAAACGGAACGAAATCAACTAGAGAAGTTATTTTTGGAAGGAAAGCCACCCGATGGACTTGGACCCCATGTCAAGGAAGGAAGGAGGAGCTCACGAGGGTAGGGGCGCACCCACCCACCTAGGGCGCGCCCCCTGCCTCGTGGGGCCCTCGTGGCTCCGCTGACGTGCTTCTTCTGCCTATATAACTCCATATACCCTAAAACTTCCAGAACGCAACATAGAATGGGAGTTCCGCCGCCAGAAGCCTCCATAGCCACCAAAAACCAATCGGGACCCTGTTCCGGCACCCTGCCGGAGGGGGGAACCCTCACCGGTGGCCATCTTCATCATCCCGATGCTCTCCATGACAAGGAGGGAGTAGTTCTCCCTCGAGGCTGAGGGTATGTACTAGTAGCTATGTGTTTGATCTCTCTCTCTCTCTCTCGTGTTCTTGAGAAGATACGATCTTGATGTATCACGAGCTTTGCTATTATATTTGGATCCTATGATGTTTCTTCCCCCCTCTTCTCTCTTGTAATGAATCGAGTTTCCCTTTTGAAGTAACCTTATCGGATTGAGTCTTTAAAGATTTGAGAACACTTGATGTATGTCTTGCCGTGGATATCTGTGGTGACAACAGGATACCGCGTGCCACTTGATGTATGTTAAGGTGACCAACTTGCGGGTTCATGAACCTATGCATAGGGGCTGGCACACATTTTCGCTGTGATTCTCCGGTAGATCTTTGGGGCACTCTTTGAGGTCCTTTGTATTGGTTGAATAGATGAATCTGAGATTGTGTGATGCATATCGTATAATCATGCCCACGGATACTTGAGGTGACATTGGAGTATCTAGGTGACATTAGGGTTTTGGTTGATTTGTATCTTAAGGTGTTATTCTGGTACGAACTCTAGGGATGTTTGTGACACTTATAGGAATAGCCCAATGGATTGATAGGAAAGAATAACTTTGAGGTGGTTTCGTACCCTACCATAATCTCTTCGTTCGTTCTCCGCTATTAGTGACTTTGGAGTGACTCTTTGTTGCATGTTGAGGGATAGTTTTATGATCCAATTATGTTAGTATTGTTGAGGGAACTTATACTAGCGAAAGTATGAACCCTAGGCCTTGTTTCAACGCATTGCAATACCGTTTACGCTCACTGTTATCACTAGTTACCTTGCTGTTTTTATATTTTCAGATGACAAAAACTATTATATCTACTATGCATATTGCACTTGTATCACCATCTCTTCGTCGAACTAGTGCACCTATACAATTTACCATTGTATTGGGTGTGTTGGGGACACAAGAGACTCTTTGTTATTTGGTTGCAGGGTTGCTTAAGAGAGACCATCTTCATCCTACGCCTCCTACGGATTGATAAACCTTAGGTCATCCACTTGAGGGAAATTTGCTACTGTCCTACAAACCTCTGCACTTGGAGGCCCAACAACGTCTACAAGAAGAAGGTTGTGTAGTAGACATCAAGCTCTTTTCTGGCGCTGTTGCCGGGGAGGTGAGTGCTTGAAGGTATATCTTTAAATCTTGCAATCGAGTCTTTTAGTTTCTTGTTTCATCACTAGTTTAGTTTATAAAAGAAAACTATAAAAAAATGGAATTGAGTTTGTCTCATATGCTTCACCTTTTTAATATCTTTCGTGAGTATGATGGAAAGGAAAATTGTGCTCAGGTGCTAGAAGAAGAAATCTATAAAATGTTTGGCACTAAATATTTGAATGATGAGCATGACTGCAATGTTGTTAGTATGAATTCCTTGAATATTCATGATGCTAATGATATGCAAAGCCACAAGCTTGGGGAAGCTATGTTTGATGAAGATGATATTTGTTGTCCCCCAAGTTTTGATGAGCAAATTTATTCTGATGAAAGCATGCCTCCTATGTATGATGATTATTGTGATGACACGTATGCTTTAAAGAATAATGATAACCATGAAACTTGTCATCTTGATCTTAATTTTCAATCACATGATAGTTATTTTGTTGAGTTTGCTCCCACTATTATTCATGAGAAGAATTTTGCTTATGTGGAGAGTAGTAAATTTTGCATGCTTGTAGATCATGAAAAGAATGCTTTATGTGCTGGTTATATTGTTGAATTCATTCATGATGCTACTGAAAATTATTATGAGGGAGGAACATATGCTTGTAGGAATTGCAATAATATTAAGTTTCCTCTCTATGTGCTTAAAATTTTGAAGTTATGCTTGTCTTGCTCTCCTATGCTAGTTGATTATTGTTCCCATAAATTGTTTGCTCACAAAATCCCTATGCATAGGAAGCATGTTAGACTTAAATGTGCTAGTCATATTATTCATGATGCTCTCTTTATGTTTCAATTCTTATCCTTCATGTGAGCATCATTGAAATTATCATGCCTAGCTTGGGGCATTAAACGATAGCGCTTGTTGGGAGGCCACCCAATTTTATTTTAGTTCCTTGCTTTTTTATCCTGTTTAGTAATAAATAATTCATCTAGCCTCTGTTCAGATGTGGTTTTATGTGTTTAATTAGTGTTTGTGCCAAGTAGAACCTTTGGGGAGACTTGGGGGAAGTCTTGTTGATCATGCTGTCAAAAATAGAAACTTTAGCGCTCACGAGAATTGCTTCAATTTTTATTTGGAGAGCGATATTTAGTTAATTCTTTTTTCAGATGATTAATAGATAAATTCCTCAGGTCCAGCAATTTATTTGAGAATTTTATGAGTTCCATAAGTATACGTTTGATCCAGATTACTACAGACTGTTTTGTTTTTGACAGATTCTGTTTTTCATGTGTTGTTTACTTATTTTGATGAATCTATGGCTAGTAAAAGATTTTATAAACCATAGAGAAGTTTTAATACAGTAGGTTTAACACCAATATAAATAAATAATGAGTTCATTACAGTACCTTGAAGTGGTGATTTATTTTCTTACACTAACGGAGCTTACGAGTTTTCTGTTAAGTTTTGTGTTGTGAAGTTTTCATGTTTTGGGTAAGGATTCGATGGACTATGGAATAAGGAGTGGCAATAGCCTAAGCTTGGGGATGCCAAAGTCACCCCAAGTTAATATTCAAGGATAACCAAGAGCCTAAGCTTGGGGATGCCCCGGAAGGCATCCCCTCTTTCGTCTTCATTCATCGGTAACTTTACTTGGAGCTATATTTTTATTCACCACATGATATGTGTTTTGCTTGGAGCATCAATTTATTTTGTTAGGATTTGCTTGCTGTTATTTAGAACAATGTTTTGCATCTTTTATTTAAATAAAAGTGGCATTGATAGCCTTTACTATGCCTATGTTACAAGTATACATGTTGCTGTTTGAAAACAGAAAGTTTACCGCTGTTGCAATAATTCCCTAGAAAAGTCAGAATGTGATAAAATGTTGAAACCTTTTGAATATTAAGATCTGATAAATTTACTACATTGGGAATTTTATTTCATAATTTTTGGAGCTAGGGAAGTATGGATGTTGCAGCATTCTTTACAGACTATCCTTATTAGGCAGATTGCTGTTATGTTTGCATATGTTTGCTTCTTTAATGATTCTATTTGAGGATAGGACTATTAAATATGAATAGGAATTTAGTATGCAATGTTGAATAATAATTTTAGTTATTTGCTACAGTAGAGTATGATAAGGTTTTTGCAATGGTTTATACTAACTTATCTCACGAGTCCTTGTTGAGTTTTGTGTGGATGAAGCTTTTGAGATTTAGGGAGAACGTGATATGAGAGGAGTTAAGGAGACACAAAAGTTCAAGCTTGGGGATTCCCAAGGCACCCCAAGATAATATTTCAAGAAGTCTCAAGCATCTAAGCCTGGGGATGCCCCGGTTGGCATCCCACCTTTCTTCTTCAACAACTATCGGTTAGTATCGGTTGATCCTAAGTTATTGCTTCTTCACATGATGTTTTCTATTCTTAGATGTCATTTTATTTTTCTTTGCTTGCTGTTTGAATAAAGTACCAAGATCTGAAATTATTTAATGGTAGAGAGTCTTCACATAGTTGCATAATTATTCGACTACTCATTGATCTTCACTTATATCTTTCGGAGTAGTTTGTTGTTGCTCTAGTGCTTCACTTATATCTTTTAGAGCATGGTGGTATTTTTATTTTATAGAAATAGATGAACTCTCATGCTTCACTTATATCATTTTTAGAGTCTTAAATAGCATGGTAATTTTCTTAAAATCCTAATATGCTAGGTATTCAAGAATAATAAAATTCTCTTATGAGTGTGTTGAATACTATGAGAAGTTTGATACTTGATGATTGTTTTGAGATATGAGGATGGTAGTATTAGAGTCATGCTAGTTCAGTAGTTGTGAATTTGAGAAATACTTGTGTTGAAGTTTGTGATTCCCATAGCATGCACGTATGGTGAACCGTTATGCGATGAAGTCGGAGCATGATTTATTTATTGATTGTCCTCCTTATGAGTGGCGGTCGGAGACGAGCGATGGTCTTTTCCTACCAATCTATCCCCCTAGGAGCATGCACGTAGTACTTTGTTTTGATAACTAATATATTTTTGCAATAAGTATGTGAGTTCTTTATGACTAATGTTGAGTCCATGGATTATATGCACTCTCACCCTTCCACCATTGCTAGCCTCTCTAGTATCGTGCAACTTTCGCCGGTACCATAATCCCACCATTTACCTTCCTCAAAACAGCCACCATACCTACCTATTATGGCATTTCCATAGCCATTCCGAGATATATTGCCATGAAACTTTCCACCATCCCGTTCTTCATGACACATTCATCATTGTCATATTGCTAGCATGATCATGTAGTTGACATTGTATTTTTGGCAAAGCCACCATTCATAATTCTTTCATACTTGTCACTCTTGATTCATTGCATATCCCGGTACACCGCCGGAGGCATCCATATAGAGTCATACTTTGTTCTAGTATCGAGTTGTATCATCGACTTCTAAATAAATAGAAGTGTGATGATCATCATTCAATAGAAAATTGTCCCAAAAAAAAGAAAGGCCAAAAAAAGAAGAAAAAGGCCAAATAAAAAATAAAAAAGGGACAATGCTACTATCCTTTTACCACACTTGTGCTTCAAAGTAGCACCATGATCTTCATGATAGAGAGTCTCCTATGTTGTCACTTTCATATACTAGTGAGAATTTTTCATTATAGAACTTGGCTTGTATATTCCAATGATGGGCTTCCTCAAAATGCCCTAGGTCTTCAAGAGCAAGCAAGTTGGATGCACACCCACTAGTTTCTTTTCTTGACCTTTCATACACTTATAGCTCTAGTGCATCCGTTGCATGGCAATCCATACTCACTGACATTGATATTATTGATGGGCATCTCCATAGGCCATTGATACGCTGAGTCGATGTGAGACTATCTTCTCCCTTTTTGTCTTCTCCACAACCACCATTCTATTCCACCTATAGTGCTATATCCATGGATCACACTCATGTATTGCGTGAAGATTGAAAAAGTTTGAGAACATCAAAAGTATGAAACAATTGCTTGGCTTGTCATCGGGGTTGTGCATGATTTAAATATTCTGTGTGGTGAAGATGGAGCATAGCCAGACTATATGATTTTGTAGGGATAGCTTTATTTAGCCATGTTATTTTGAGAAAACATAATTGCTTTGTTAGTATGCTTGAAGTATTATTATTTTCTATGCCAATATAAACTTTTGTCTTGAATCTTTTGGATCTGAATATTCATATCACAAGCAAGAAGAATTACATTGAAATTAAACCAACTAGCATTCCACATCAAAAATTATCTTTTTATCATTTACCTACTCGAGGACGAGCAGGAATTAAGCTTGGGGATGCTTGATACGTCTCCAACGTATCTATAATTTTTGATTGCTCCATGCTATATTATCTACTGTTTTGGGCAATATTGGGATTTATTATCCACCTTTATATTACTTTCAGGACTAACCTATTAACCGGAGGCCCAGCCTAGATTTGCTGTTTTATGCCTATTTCAGTGTTTTGAAGAAGAGGAATATCAGACGAAGTCGAAACGGAACGAAATCAACTAGAGAAGTTATTTTTGGAACGAAAGCCACCCGATGGACTTGGACCCCACGTCAAGGAAGGAAGGAGGAGCTCACGAGGGTAGGGGCGCGCCCACCCCCTGCCTCGTGGGGCCCTCGTGGCTCCCCTGGCATGCTTCTTCTGCCTATATAACTCCATATACCCTAAAACTTCCAAAACGCGACATAGATCGGGAGTTCCGCCGCCAGAAGCCTCTGTAGCCACCAAAAACCAATCGGGACCCTATTCCGGCACCCTGCCGGAGGGGGGAACCCTCACCAGTGGCCATCTTCATCATCCCGGTGCTCTCCATGACGAGGAGGGAGTAGTTCTCCCTCGAGGCTGAGGGTATGTATCAGTAGCTATGTGTTTGATCTCTCTCTCTCTCTCTCATGTTCTTGAGATGATACGATCTTGATGTATTGCGAGCTTTGCTATTATATTTGGATCCTATGATGTTTCTTCCCCCCTCTTCTCTCTTGTAATGAATCGAGTTTCCCTTTTGAAGTAATCTTATCGGATTGAGTCTTTAAAGATTTGAGAACACTTGATGTATGTCTTGCCGTGGTTATCTGTGGTTACAATGGGATACCGCGTGCCACTTGATGTATGTTAAGGTGACCAACTTGCGGGTTCATGAACCTATGCATAGGGGCTGGCACACGTTTTCGTCGTGATTCTCCGGTAGATCTTTGGGGCACTCTTTGAGGTCCTTTGTGTTGGTTGAATAGATGAATCTGAGATTGTGTGATGCATATCGTATAATCATGCCCACGGATACTTGATGTGACATTGGAGTATCTAGGTGACATTAGGGTTTTGGTTGATTTCTAACTTAAGGTGTTATTCTGGTACGAACTCTAGGGATGTTTGTGACACTTATAGGAATAGCCCAACGGATTGATTGGAAAGAATAACTTTGAGGTGGTTTCGTACCCTACCATAATCTCTTCGTTCGTTCTCCGCTATTAGTGACTTTGGAGTGACTCTTTGTTGCATGTTGAGGGATAGTTTTATGGTCCAATTATGTTAGTATTGTTGAGGGAACTAATACTAGTGAAAGTATGAACCCTAGGCCTTGTTTCAACGCATTGCAATACCATTTACGCTCACTTTTATCATTAGTTACCTTGCTGTTTTTATATTTTCAGATTACAAAAACTATTATCTACTATCCATATTGCACTTGTATCACCATCTCTTCGCGGAACTAGTGCACCTATACAATTTACCATTGTATTGGGTGTGTTGGGGACAAAAGAGACTCTTTGTTATTTGGTTACAGGGTTGGTTGAGAGAGACCATCGTCATCCTACGCCTCCTACGGATTGATAAACCTTAGGTCATCCACTTGAGGGAAATTTGCTACTATCCTACAAACCTCTGCACTTGGAGGCCCAACAACGTCTACAAGAAGAAGGTTGTGTAGTAGACATCAATCACCGATCCGCGTCGTCGACACGTCATCGATCCGAGGAAGTGGGGGCCCGTTATGTGGTAGAGATATGCCTACAGCATAGCCGTCGAGATAGACCTGGCCAATTTCCTTGCCATGTCATCTATCCACATGTGTTGCCACATCATCGATCCGTGGGATTGTACCTCAGTGTGCACACCTAAGCCGACGGCCTTGCCATCGGCATACATTTTTTTATTTTTACATTATATTATTTTTCCACAAGATAAAAGTGCCATATTTAAACAAAAAACATACCCTGTTGGTATATCGATTGCGCCCTCACGGACGTCGCTGTCGCCCTATCACAGAGGGGGTAAACGGTCGACACGGAGGGAATCTGGTTAGTAGGGTGATTCGGGGTGTAGCTATGCACCATCCCGCATGTATGAGGGCCCGGTGCGACGCTCCGGTAGCATTGCTACCACCAGGGCCCCCGTCCCGCCTAACCCTGTAGCGTTTGACCTCGAGATCTAGCCCTTTGATTTTACCCAGACGGCCTTTGACCAGTGGAAATCTCCACCTGGTTGTGTTAGTTCAGCCCATAGGAACACTTTGGAGCAACATCCGGGCCAAACCCACAGCAAGATCCCGCATGTGTAGATCCGACGCGTCCGTTTCCCAATTCCAGGTGCCGGCGGCAATGCCGTCCGTGAGACGGGACACACCACGGAGATGCGTGCCGCCACTTTAGACATGCCACCACACCACCCCACAATGATGAGGGCCCACTGCGACGCTCCGGTGGCATTGCTACCCCCCGGGCCCCCGTCCC